>NW_028149483.1:0-180144 GCF_964270895.1 Podarcis filfolensis
CCCCTGAAAGGTTTGGATGTCGAAACAGAAGTCTTTTTATCACAGGACAAGAAATCAGCCCTCGACAACTTAACCGGCTTAAATTTTTTTTTTGAAAAAATCCCTAAGCCCCGGGGTCACAATTTCATCAAAAATCTGACTTTCGACAATTCACTCAAAAATGGTGCCAAAAGGGTTCAAATGCTCCCCTGAAAGGTTTGGCGGTCGAAACAGAAGTTTTTTTATCACAGGACAAGATATCAGCCCTCGACAACTTAACCGGCTTAAATTTTTTTTTTGGAAAAAATCCGTAAGCCCAGGGGTCACAATTTCATCAAAAATCGGACTTTCGGGAATTCACTCAAAAATGATGCCAAACGGGTGCAAATGCTCCCCTGAAAGGTTTTTCGGTCGAAACAGAAGTTTTTTTATCACAGGACAAGAAATCAGCCATCGACAACTTAACCGGCAGATTTTTTTTTTGAAAAAATCCCTAAGCCCCGGGGTCACAATTTCATCAAAAATCTGACTTTCGGCAATTCACTCAAAAATGGTGCCAAACGGTTGCAAATGCTCCCCTGAAAGGTTTGGCGGTCGAAACAGAAAGCTTTTTTATCACAGGAAAAGAAATCGGCCGTCGACAACTTAACAGGCAGAATTTTTTTTTTTGAAAAAATCCTGAGCCCCGGGGTCACAATTTCATCAAAAATCGGACTTTCGGGAATTCACTCAAAAATGATGCCAAACGGTTGCAAATGCTCCCCTGAAAGGTTTGGATGTCGAAACAGAAGTCTTTTTATCACAGGACAAGAAATCAGCCCTCGACAACTTAACCGGCTTAAATTTTTTTTTGGAAAAAAACCCTAAGCCCCGGGGTCACAATTTCATCAAAAATCTGACTTTCGACAATTCACTCAAAAATGGTGCCAAAAGGGTTCAAATGCTCCCCTGAAAGGTTTGGCGGTCAAAAGAGAAAGCTTTTTTATCATAGGAAAAGAAATCAGCCGTCGACAACTTAACCGGCAGAATTTAATTTTGTGAGAAAATCCCGAAGCCCCGGGGTCACAATTTCATCAAAAATCTGACTTTCGGCAAGTCACTCAAAAATGGTGCCAAACGGTTGCAAATGCTCCCCTGAAACGTTTGGAGGTCGAAACAGAAGTCTTTTTATCACAGGACAAGAAATCAGCCCTCGACAACTTAACCGGTAGAAATTTTTTTTTTGAAAAAATCCCTAAGCCCCGGGGTCACAATTTCATCAAAAATCTGACTTTCGACAATTCACTTAGAAATGGAGCTGAACGGTAGCAAATGCTCCCCTGAAGGGTTTGGCGGTCGAAACAGAATTTTTTTTATCACAGGACAAGAAATCAGCCATCGACAACTTAACCGGCAGAAATTTTTTTTTGAAAAAATCCGTAAGCCCCGGGGTCACAATTTCATCAAAAATCTGACTTTCGGCAATTCACTCAAAAATTGTGCCAAACGGTTGCAAATGCTCCCCTGAAAGATTTGGATGTCGAAACAGAAGTCTTTTTATCACAGGACAAGAAATCAGCACTCGACAACTTAACCGGTAGAAATTTTTTTTTTGAAAAAATCCGTAAGCCCCGGGGTCACAATTTCATCAAAAATCGGACTTTCGGGAATTCACTCAAAAATGGTGCCAAACGGTTGCAAATGCTCCCCTGAAAGGTTTGGCGGTCGAAACAGAAAGCTTTTTTATCACAGGAAAAGAAATCAGCCGTCAACAACTTAACCGGCAGAATTTTTTTTTTTGAAAAAATCCCTAAGCCCCGGAAAATATGACTTTTGGCAATTCACTCAAAAATGGTGCCAAACGGGTGAAAATGCTCCCCTGAAGGGTTTGGCGGTCGAAACAGAATTTTTTTTATCACAGGACAAGAAATCAGCCATCGACAAGTTAACCGGCAGAATTTTTTTTTGAAAAAATCCATAAGCCCCGGGGTCACAATTTCATCAAAAATCTGACTTTCGGGAATTCACTCAAAAATGGTGCCAAACGGTTGCAAATGCTCACCTGAAAGGTTTGGCGGTCGAAACAGAAGTTTTTTTATCACAGGAAAAGAAATCAGCCGTCGACAACTTAACCGGCAGAAATTTTTTTTTTGAAAAAATCCCTAAGCCCCGGGCTCAAAATTTCATCAAAAATCGGACTTTCGGGAATTGACTCAAAAATGGTGCCAAACGGGTGAAAATGCTCCCCTGAAAGGTTTGGCGGTCGAAACAGAAAGCTTTTTTATCACAGGACAAGAAATCAGCCATCGACAACTTAACCGGCAGAATTTTTTTTTGAAAAAATCCGTAAGCCCCGGCGTCACAATTTCATCAAAAATCTGACTTTCGGGAATTAACTCAAAAATGATGCCAAACGGGTGCAAATGCTCCCCTGAAAGGTTTGGATGTCGAAACAGAAGGCTTTTTATCACAGGACAAGAAATCAGCCATCGACAAGTTAACCGGCAGAATTTTTTTTTGGAAAAAATCCGTAAGCCCCGGGGTCACAATTTCATCAAAAATCTGACTATCGGCAATTCACTCAAAAATGGAGCTAAACGGTTGCAAATGCTCCCCTGAAAGGTTTGGCGGTCGAAACAAAAAAATTTTTTTCACAGGACAAGAAATCAGCCCTCGACAACTTAACCGGCTTAAATTTTTTTTTGAAAAAATCAGTAAGCCCCGGGGTCACAATTTCATCAAAAATCGGACTTTCGGGAATTCACTCAAAAATGATGCCAAACGGGTGCAAATGCTCCCCTCAGAGGTTTGGCGGTCAAAACAGAAGTTTTTTTTTCACAGGACTAGAAGTCAGCCATCGACAACTTATCAGGCAGAATTTTTTAAAAAAAAAAATCCCTAAGCCCCGGGGTCACAATTTCATCCAAAATCTGACTTTCGACAATTCACTCAAAAATGGAGCTAAACGGTTGGAAATGCTCCCCTGAAAGATTTTGCGGTCGAAACTGAAAGCTTTTTTATCACAGGAAAAGAAAATCAGCCGTCGACAACTTAACCGGCAGAATTTTTTTTTTTTGAAAAAATCCCTAAGCCCCGGGGTCACAATTTCATCAAAAATCTGACTTTCGGCAATTCACTCAAAAATGGTGCCAAACGGTTGCAAATGCTCCCCTGAAAGGTTTGGCGGTCGAAACAGAAAGCTTTTTTTCACAGGACAAGAAATCAGCCCTCAACAACTTAATCGGCAGAATTTTATTTTTGAAAAAATCCGTAAGCCCCGGGGTCACAATTTCATCAAAAATCTGACTTTCGGCAATTCACTCAAAAATGGTGCCAAACGGTTGCAAATGCTCCCTGAAAGGTTTGGCGGTCGAAACAGAAAGCTTTTTTATCACAGGACAAGAAATCAGCCGTCGACAACTTAACCGGCTTAAATTTTTTTTTGAAAAAATCCGTAAGCCCCGGGGTCACAATTTCATCAAAAATCTGACTTTCGACAATTCACTCAGAAATGGAGCTGAACGGTTGCAAATGCTCCCCTGAAAGGTTTGGCGGTCGAAACAGAAGGCTTTTATCACAGGACAAGAAATCAGCCCTCGACAACTTAACCGGCAGAATTTTATTTTTTTAAAAATCCCTAAGCCCCGGCGTCACAATTTCATCAAAAATCTGACTTTCGGCAATTCACTCAAAAATGGTGCCAAACGGGTGCAAATGCTCCCCTGAAAGGTTTGGCGGTCGAAACAGAAGGCTTTTTATCACAGGACAAGAAATCAGCCCTCGACAACTTAACCGGCAGAATTTTTTTTTTTTGAAAAAATCCCTAAGCCCCGGGGTCACAATTTCATCAAAAATCTGACTTTCGGCAATTCACTCAAAAATGGTGCCAAACGGGTGAAAATGCTCCCCTGAAGGGTTTGGCGGTCGAAACAGAATTGTTTTTATCACAGGACAAGAAATCAGCCATCGACAAGTTAACCGGCAGAAATTTTTTTTTGAAAAAATCCCTAAGCCCCGGGGTCACAATTTCATCAAAAATCGGACTTTCGGGAATACACTCAAAAATGATGCCAAACGGGTGCAAATGCTCCCCTGAAAGGTTTGGCGGTCGAAACAGAAGTTTTTTTATCACAGGACAAGAAATCAGCCATCGACAACTTAACCGGCAGAATTTTTTTTAAAAAAAAATCCCTAAGCCCCGGGGTCACAATTTCATCAAAAATCTGACTTTCGACAATTCAATCAAAAATGGAGCTAAACGGTTGCAAATCCTCCCCTGAAAGGTTTGGCGGTCGAAACAGAAAGCTTTTTTTCACAGGACAAGAAATCAGCCCTCAACAACTTAACCGGCAGAATTTTATTTTTGAAAAAATCCGTAAGCCCCGGGGTCACAATTTCTTCAAAAATCTGACTTTCGGCAATTCACTCAAAAATGGTGCCAAACGGGTGAAAATGCTCCCCTGAAGGGTTTGGCGGTCGAAACAGAATTTTTTTTATCACAGGACAAGAAATCAGCCATCGACAGGTTAACCGGCAGAAATTTTTTTTTGAAAAAATCCGTAAGCCCCGGGGCCACAATTTCATCAAAAATCTGACTTTCGGCAATTCACTCAAAAATGGTGCTAAACGGTTGCAAAGGCTCCCCTGAAACGTTTGGATGTCGAAACAGAAGTCTTTTTATCAAAGGACAAGAAATCAGCCCTCGACAACTTAACCGGTAGAAATTTTTTTAAAAAAAAAATCCGTAAGCCCCGGGGTCAGAATTTCATCAAAAATCGGACTTCCGGGAATTCACTCAAAAATGGTGCCAAACGGGTGAAAATGCTCCCCTGAAGGTTTGGCGGTCGAAACAGAATTTTTTTTATCACACGACAAGAAATCAGCCATCAACAAGTTAACGGGCAGAAATTTTTTTTTGAAAAAATCCGTAAGCCCCGGGGTCACAATTTCATCAAAAATCTGACTTTCGACAATTCACTCAAAAATGGAGCTAAACGGTTGCAAATGCTCCCCTGAAAGGTTTGGCGGTCGAAACAGAAGGCTTTTTATCACAGGACAAGAAATCAGCCCTCGACAACTTAACCGGCAGAATTTTTTTAAAAAAAAAATCCGTAAGCCCCGGGGTCACAATTTCATCAAAAATCTGACTTTCGGCAATTCACTCAAAAATGGTGCCAAACGGGTGCAAATGCTCCCCTGAAAGGTTTGGCTGTTGAAACAGAAGTTTTTTTATCACAGGACAAGAAAGCAGCCATCGACAACTTAACCGGCAGAAATTTTTTTTTGAAAAAATCCGTAAACCCCGGGGTCACAATTTCATCAAAAATCTGACTTTCAGCAATTCACTCAAAAATGGATCTAAACGGTTGCAAATGCTCCCCTGAAAGGTTTGGCGGTCGAAACAGAAGGCTTTTTATCACAGGACAAGAAATCAGCCATCGACAAGTTAACCGGCAGAATATTTTTTTTGAAAAAATCCGTAAGCCCCGGGGTCACAATTTCATCAAAAATCTGACTTTCGGCAATTCACTCAAAAATGGTGCCAAACGGGTGCAAATGCTCCCCTGAAAGGTTTGGCGGTCGAAACAGAAAGCTTTTTTATCACAGGAAAAGAAATCAGCCGTCGACAACTTAACAGGCAGAATTTTTTTTTTTGAAAAAATCCCTGAGCCCCGGGGTCACAATTTCATCAAAAATCTGACTTTCGGCAATTCACTCAAAAATGGTGCCAAAAGGGTTCAAATGCTCCCCTGAAAGGTTTGGCGGTCGAAACAGAAGTTTTTTTATCACAGGACAAGATATCAGCCCTCGACAACTTAACCGGCTTAAATTTTTTTTGGGAAAAAATCCGTAAGCCCAGGGGTCACAATTTCATCAAAAATCGGACTTTCGGGAATTCACTCAAAAATGATGCCAAACGGGTGCAAATGCTCCCCTGAAAGGTTTTTCGGTCGAAACAGAAGTTTTTTTATCACAGGACAAGAAATCAGCCATCGACAACTTAACCGGCAGATTTTTTTTTTGAAAAAATCCCTAAGCCCCGGGGTCACAATTTCATCAAAAATCTGACTTTCGGCAATTCACTCAAAAATGGTGCCAAACGGTTGCAAATGCTCCCCTGAAAGGTTTGGCGGTCGAAACAGAAAGCTTTTTTATCACAGGAAAAGAAATCGGCCGTCGACAACTTAACAGGCAGAATTTTTTTTTTTGAAAAAATCCGTAATCCCCTAGGGTCACAATTTCATCAAAAATCGGACTTTCGGGAATTCACTCAAAAATGATGCCAAACGGTTGCAAATGCTCCCCTGAAAGGTTTGGATGTCGAAACAGAAGTCTTTTTATCACAGGACAAGAAATCAGCCCTCGACAACTTAACCGGCTTAAATTTTTTTTTTTGAAAAAAACCCTAAGCCCCGGGGTCACAATTTCATCAAAAATCTGACTTTCGACAATTCACTCAAAAATGGTGCCAAAAGGGTTCAAATGCTCCCCTGAAAGGTTTGGCGGTCAAAAGAGAAAGCTTTTTTATCATAGGAAAAGAAATCAGCCGTCGACAACTTAACCGGCAGAATTTAATTTTGTGAGAAAATCCCGAAGCCCCGGGGTCACAATTTCATCAAAAATCTGACTTTCGGCAAGTCACTCAAAAATGGTGCCAAACGGTTGCAAATGCTGCCCTGAAACGTTTGGAGGTCGAAACAGAAGTCTTTTTATCACAGGACAAGAAATCAGCCCTCGACAACTTAACCGGTAGAAATTTTTTTTTTGAAAAAATCCGTAAGCCCCGGGGTCACAATTTCATCAAAAATCTGACTTTCGGCAATTCACTCAAAAATGGTGCCAAACGGTTGCAAATGCTCCCCTGAAACGTTTGGATGTCGAAACAGAAGTCTTTTTATCACAGGACAAGAAATCAGCCCTCGACAACTTAACCGGTAGAAATTTTTTTTTAAAAAAAATCCGTAAGCCCCGGGGTCAGAATTTCATCAAAAATCGGACTTCCGGGAATTCACTCAAAAATGGTGCCAAACGGGTGAAAATGCTCCCCTGAAGGGTTTGGCGGTCGAAACAGAATTTTTTTTATCACACGACAAGAAATCAGCCATCAACAAGTTAACGGGCAGAAATTTTTTTTTGAAAAAATCCGTAAGCCCCGGGGTCACAATTTCATCAAAAATCTGACTTTCGACAATTCACTCAAAAATGGAGCTAAACGGTTGCAAATGCTCCCCTGAAAGGTTTGGCGGTCGAAACAGAAGGCTTTTTATCACAGGACAAGAAATCAGCCCTCGACAACTTAACAGGCAGAATTTTATTTTGAAAAAATCCGTAAACCCCGGGGTCACCATTTCATCAAAAATCTGACTTTCAGCAATTCATTCAAAAATGGATCTAAACGGTTGCAAATGCTCCCCTGAAAGGTTTGGCGGTCGAAACAGAAGGCTTTTTATCACAGGACAAGAAATCAGCCATCGACAAGTTAACCGGCAGAATTTTTTTTTTGAAAAAATCCGTAAGCCCCGGGGTCAGAATTTCATCAAAAATCGGACTTCCGGGAATTCACTCAAAAATGGTGCCAAACGGGTGAAAATTCTCCCCTGAAGGGTTTGGCGGTCGAAACAGAATTTTTTTTATCACACGACAAGAGATCAGCCATCAACAAGTTAACGGGCAGAAATTTTTTTTTGAAAAAATCCGTAAGCCCCGGGGTCACAATTTCATCAAAAATCTGACTTTCGACAATTCACTCAAAAATGGAGCTAAACGGTTGCAAATGCTCCCCTGAAAGGTTTGGCGGTCGAAACAGAAGGCTTTTTATCACAGGACAAGAAATCAGCCCTCGACAACTTAACAGGCAGAATTTTATTTTGAAAAAATCCGTAAACCCCGGGGTCACAATTTCATCAAAAATCTGACTTTCAGCAATTCACTCAAAAATGGATCTAAACGGTTGCAAATGCTCCCCTGAAAGGTTTGGCGGTCGAAACAGAAGGCTTTTTATCACAGGACAAGAAATCAGCCATCGACAAGTTAACCGGCAGAATTTTTTTTTTGAAAAAATCCGTAAGCCCCGGGGTCACAATTTCATCAAAAATCTGACTTTCGACAATTCACTCAAAAATGGTGCCAAACGGGTGCAAATGCTCCCCTGAAAGGTTTGGCGGTCGAAACAGAAAGCTTTTTTATCACAGGAAAAGAAATCAGCCGTCGACAACTTAACAGGCAGAATTTTTTTTTTTGAAAAAATCCCTGAGCCCCGGGGTCACAATTTCATCAAAAATCTGACTTTCGGCAATTCACTCAAAAATGGTGCCAAACGGTTGCAAATGCTCCCCTGAAAGGTTTGGATGTCGAAACAGAAGTCTTTTTATCACAGGACAAGAAATCAGCCCTCGACAACTTAACCGGCTTAAATTTTTTTTTTGAAAAAATCCCTAAGCCCCGGGGTCACAATTTCATCAAAAATCTGACTTTCGACAATTCACTCAAAAATGGTGCCAAAAGGGTTCAAATGCTCCCCTGAAAGGTTTGGCGGTCGAAACAGAAGTTTTTTTATCACAGGACAAGATATCAGCCCTCGACAACTTAACCGGCTTAAATTTTTTTTTGGAAAAAATCCGTAAGCCCAGGGGTCACAATTTCATCAAAAATCGGACTTTCGGGAATTCACTCAAAAATGATGCCAAACGGGTGCAAATGCTCCCCTGAAAGGTTTTTCGGTCGAAACAGAAGTTTTTTTATCACAGGACAAGAAATCAGCCATCGACAACTTAACCGGCAGATTTTTTTTTTGAAAAAATCCCTAAGCCCCGGGGTCACAATTTCATCAAAAATCTGACTTTCGGCAATTCACTCAAAAATGGTGCCAAACGGTTGCAAATGCTCCCCTGAAAGGTTTGGCGGTCGAAACAGAAAGCTTTTTTATCACAGGAAAAGAAATCGGCCGTCGACAACTTAACAGGCAGAATTTTTTTTTTTGAAAAAATCCCTGAGCCCCGGGGTCACAATTTCATCAAAAATCGGACTTTCGGGAATTCACTCAAAAATGATGCCAAACGGTTGCAAATGCTCCCCTGAAAGGTTTGGATGTCGAAACAGAAGTCTTTTTATCACAGGACAAGAAATCAGCCCTCGACAACTTAACCGGCTTAAATTTTTTTTTGGAAAAAAACCCTAAGCCCCGGGGTCACAATTTCATCAAAAATCTGACTTTCGACAATTCACTCAAAAATGGTGCCAAAAGGGTTCAAATGCTCCCCTGAAAGGTTTGGCGGTCAAAAGAGAAAGCTTTTTTATCATAGGAAAAGAAATCAGCCGTCGACAACTTAACCGGCAGAATTTAATTTTGTGAGAAAATCCCGAAGCCCCGGGGTCACAATTTCATCAAAAATCTGACTTTCGGCAAGTCACTCAAAAATGGTGCCAAACGGTTGCAAATGCTCCCCTGAAACGTTTGGAGGTCGAAACAGAAGTCTTTTTATCACAGGACAAGAAATCAGCCCTCGACAACTTAACCGGTAGAAATTTTTTTTTTGAAAAAATCCGTAAGCCCCGGGGTCACAATTTCATCAAAAATCGGACTTTCGGGAATTCACTCAAAAATGGTGCCAAACGGTTGCAAATGCTCCCCTGAAAGGTTTGGCGGTCGAAACAGAAGTTTTTTTATCACAGGACAAGAAATCAGCCGTCAACAACTTAACCGGCAAAATTTTTTTTTTTGAAAAAATCCCTAAGCCCCGAAAAATCTGACTTTTGGCAATTCACTCAAAAATGGTGCCAAACGGGTGAAAATGCTCCCCTGAAGGGTTTGGCGGTCGAAACAGAATTTTTTTTATCACAGGACAAGAAATCAGCCATCGACAACTTAACCGGCAGAAATTTTTTTTTTGAAAAAATCCGTAAGCCCCGGGGTCACAATTTCATCAAAAATCTGACTTTCGGCAATTCACTCAAAAATGGTGCCAAACGGTTGCAAATGCTCCCCTGAAAGGTTTGGCGGTCGAAACAGAAAGCTTTTTTATCACAGGACAAGAAATCAGCCGTCGACAACTTAACCGGCTTAAATTTTTTTTTGAAAAAATCCGTAAGCCCCGGGGTCACAATTTCATCAAAAATCGGACTTGCGGGAATTCACTCAAAAATGATGCCAAACTGGTGCAAATGCTCCCCTGAAAGGTTTGGCGGTCGAAACAGAAGTTTTTTTATCACAGGACAAGAAATCAGCCATCGACAACTTAACAGGCAGAATTTTTTAAAAAAAAAAATCCCTAAGCCCCGGGGTCACAATTTCATCAAAAATCTGACTTTCGACAATTCACTAAAAAATGGAGCTGAACGGTTGCAAATGCTCCCCTGAAAGGTTTGGCGGTCGAAACAGAAGGCTTTTATCACAGGACAAGAAATCAGCCCTCGACAACTTAACCGGCTTAAATTTTTTTTTGAAAAAATCAGTAAGCCCCGGGGTCACAATTTCATCAAAAATCGGACTTTCGGGAATTCACTCAAAAATGATGCCAAACGGGTTCAAATGCTCCCCTGAGAGGTTTGGCGGTCGAAACAGAAGTTTTTTTTTCACAGGAAAAGAAATCAGCCGTCGACAACTTAACCGGCATAATTTTTTTTTTTTTGAAAAAATCCCTAAGCCCCGGGGTCACAATTTCATCAAAAATCTGACTTTCGGCAATTCACTCAAAAATGGTGCCAAACGGTTGCAAATGCTCCCCTGAAAGGTTTGGCGGTCGAAACAGAAAGCTTTTTTTCACAGGACAAGAAATCAGCCCTCAACAACTTAATCGGCAGAATTTTATTTTTGAAAAAATCCGTAAGCCCCGGGGTCACAATTTCATCAAAAATCTGACTTTCGGCAATTCACTCAAAAATGGAGCTAAATGGTTGCAAATGCTCCCCTGAAAGGTTTGGCGGTCGAAACAGAAAGCTTTTTTTCACAGGACAAGAAATCAGCCCTCAACAACTTAATCGGCAGAATTTTATTTTTGAAAAAATCCGTAAGCCCCGGGGTCACAATTTCATCAAAAATCTGACTTTCGGCAATTCACTCAAAAATGGTGCCAAACGGTTGCAAATGCTCCCCTGAAAGGTTTGGCGGTCGAAACAGAAAGCTTTTTTATCACAGGACAAAAAATCAGCCGTCGACAACTTAACCGGCTTAAATTTTTTTTTGAAAAAATCCGTAAGCCCCGGGGTCACAATTTCATCAAAAATCGGACTTTCGGGAATTCACTCAAAAATGATGCCAAACGGGTGCAAATGCTCCCCTGAAAGGTTCGGCGGTCGAAACAGAAGTTTTTTTATCACAGGACAAGAAATCAGCCATCGACAACTTAACAGGCAGAATTTTTTTTTTGAAAAAATCCCTAAGCCCCGGGCTCAAAATTTCATCAAAAATCTGACTTTCGACAATTCACTCAGAAATGGAGATGAACGGTTGCAAATGCTCCCCTGAAAGGTTTGGCGGTCGAAACACAAGGCTTTTATCACAGGACAAGAAATCAGCCCTCGACAACTTAACCGGCAGAATTTTATTTTTTAAAATATCCCTAAGCCCCGGGGTCACAATTTCATCAAAAATCTGACTTTCGGCAATTCACTCAAAAATGGTGCCAAACGGGTGCAAATGCTCCCCTGAAAGGTTTGGCGGTCGAAACAGAATTTTTTTTATCACAGGACAAGAAATCAGCCATCGACAGGTTAACCGGCAGAAATTTTTTTTTGAAAAAATCCGTAAGCCCCGGGGCCACAATTTCATCAAAAATCTGACTTTCGGCAATTCACTCAAAAATGGAGCTAAACGGTTGCAAATGGTCCCCTGAAAGGTTTGGCGGTCGAAACAGAAGGCTTTTTATCACAGGACAAGAAATCAGCCCTCGACAACTTAACAGGCAGAATTTTATTTTTAAAAAAATCCCTAAGCCCCGGGGTCACAATTTCATCAAAAATCTGACTTTCGGCAATTCACTCAAAAATGGTGCCAAACGGGTGCAAATGCTCCCCTGAAAGGTTTGGCTGTTGAAACAGAAGTTTTTTTATCACAGGACAAGAAACCAGCCATCGACAACTTAACCGGCAGAAATTTTTTTTTGAAAAAATCCGTAAGCCCCGGGGTCACAATTTCATCAAAAATCTGACTTTCAGCAATTCACTGAAAAATGGATCTAAACGGTTGCAAATGCTCCCCTGAAAGGTTTGGCGGTCGAAACAGAAGGCTTTTTATCACAGGACAGGAAATCAGCCATCGACAAGTTAACCGGCAGAATTTTTTTTTTGAAAAAATCCGTAAGCCCCGGGGTCACAATTTCATCAAAAATCTGACTTTCGGCAATTCAGTCAAAAATGGTGCCAAACGGTTGCAAATGCTCCCCTGAAAGGTTTGGCGGTCGAAACAGAAAGTTTTTTTATCACAGGAAAAGAAATCAGCCGTCGACAACTTAACAGGCAGAATTTTTTTTTTTGAAAAAATCCCTGAGCCCCGGGGTCACAATTTCATCAAAAATCTGACTTTCGGCAATTCACTCAAAAATGGTGCCAAACGGTTGCAAATGCTCCCCTGAAAGGTTTGGATGTCGAAACAGAAGTCTTTTTATCACAGGACAAGAAATCAGCCCTCGACAACTTAACCGGCTTAAATTTTTTTTTTGAAAAAATCCGTAAACCCCGGGGTCACAATTTCATCAAAAATCGGACTTTCGGGAATTCACTCAAAAATGATGCCAAACGGGTGAAAATGCTCCCATGAATGGTTTGGCGGTCGAAACAGAAGTTTTTTTTATCACAGGACAAGAAATCAGCCATCGACAACTTAACCGGCAGAATTTTTTTTTTGAAAAAATCCGTAAGCCCCGGGGTCACAATTTCATCAAAAATCTGACTTTCGGCAATTCACTCAAAAATGGTGCCAAAAGGGTTCAAATGCTCCCCTGAAAGGTTTGGCGGTCGAAACAGAAGTTTTTTTATCACAGGACAAGATATCAGCCCTCGACAACTTAACCGGCTTAAATTTTTTTTTGGAAAAAATCCGTAAGCCCAGGGGTCACAATTTCATCAAAAATCGGACTTTCGGGAATTCACTCAAAAATGATGCCAAACGGGTGCAAATGCTCCCCTGAAAGGTTTTTCGGTCGAAACAGAAGTTTTTTTATCACAGGACAAGAAATCAGCCATCGACAACTTAACCGGCAGATTTTTTTTTTGAAAAAATCCCTAAGCCCCGGGGTCACAATTTCATCAAAAATCTGACTTTCGACAATTCACTCAAAAATGGTGCCAAACGGGTTCAAATGCTCCCCTGAAAGGTTTGGCGGTCAAAAGAGAAAGCTTTTTTATCATAGGAAAAGAAATCAGCCGTCGACAACTTAACCGGCAGAATTTAATTTTGTGAGAAAATCCCGAAGCCCCGGGGTCACAATTTCATCAAAAATCTGACTTTCGGCAAGTCACTCAAAAATGGTGCCAAACGGTTGCAAATGCTCCCCTGAAAGGTTTGGCGGTCGAAACAGAAGGCTTTTTATCACAGGACAAGAAATCAGCCATCGACAAGTTAACCGGCAGAATTTTTTTTTTAAAAAAATCCGTAAGCCCCGGGGTCACAATTTCATCAAAAATTTGACTTTCGGCAATTCACTCAAAAATGGTGCCAAACGGTTGCAAATGCTCCCCTGAAAGGTTTGGCGGTCGAAACAGAAAGCTTTTTTGTCACAGGAAAAGAAATCAGCCGTCGACAACTTAACAGGCAGTTTGTTTTTTTTTGAAAAAATCCCTGAGCCCCGGGGTCACAATTTCATCAAAAATCTGACTTTCGGCAATTCACTCAAAAATGGTGCCAAACGGTTGCAAATGCTCCCCTGAAAGGTTTGGATGTCGAAACAGAAGTCTTTTTATCACAGGACAAGAAATCAGCCCTCGACAACTTAACCGGCTTAAATTTTTTTTAAAAAAAAATCCGTAAGCCCCGGGGTCACAATTTCATCAAAAATCGGACTTTCGGGAATTCACTCAAAAATGATGCCAAACGGGTGCAAATGCTCCCCTGAAAGGTTTGGCGGTCGAAACAGAAGTTTTTTTATCACAGGACAAGAAATCAGCCATCAACAACTTAACCGGCAGAATTTTTTTTTTGAAAAAATCCCTAAGCCCCGGGGTCACAATTTCATCAAAAATCTGACTTTCGACAATTCACTCAAAAATGGTGCCAAAAGGGTTCAAATGCTCCCCTGAAAGGTTTGGCGGTCGAAACAGAAGTTTTTTTATCACAGGACAAGATATCAGCCCTCGACAACTTAACCGGCTTAAATTTTTTTTTGGAAAAAATCCGTAAGCCCAGGGGTCACAATTTCATCAAAAATCGGACTTTCGGGAATTCACTCAAAAATGATGCCAAACGGGTGCAAATGCTCCCCTGAAAGGTTTTTCGGTCGAAACAGAAGTTTTTTTTATCACAGGACAAGAAATCAGCCATCGACAACTTAACTGGCAGATTTTTTTTTTGAAAAAATCCCTAAGCCCCGGGGTCACAATTTCATCAAAAATCTGACTTTCGACAATTCACTCAAAAATGGTGCCAAACGGGTTCAAATGCTCCCCTGAAAGGTTTGGCGGTCAAAAGAGAAAGCTTTTTTATCATAGGAAAAGAAATCAGCCGTCGACAACTTAACCGGCAAAATTTAATTTTGTGAGAAAATCCCGAAGCCCCGGGGTCACAATTTCATGAAAAAACTGACTTTCGGCAAGTCACTCAAAAATGGTGCCAAACGGTTGCAAATGCTCCCCTGAAACGTTTGGAGGTCGAAATAGAAGTCTTTTTATCACAGGACAAGAAATCAGCCCTCGACAACTTAACCGGTAGAAATTTTTTTTTTGAAAAAATCCGTAAGCCCCGGGGTCACAATTTCATCAAAAATCGGACTTTGGGAATTCACTCAAAAATGGTGCCAAACGGTTGCAAATGCTCCCCTGAAAGGTTTGGCGGTCGAAACAGAAGTTTTTTTATCACAGGACAAGAAATCAGCCGTCAACAACTTAACCGGCAGAATTTTTTTTTTTGAAAAAATCCCTAAGCCCCGAAAAATCTGACTTTTGACAATTCACTCAAAAATGGTGCCAAACGGGTGAAAATGCTCCCCTGAAGGGTTTGGCGGTCGAAACAGAATTTTTTTTATCACAGGACAAGAAATCAGCCATCGACAACCTAACCGGCAGAATTTTTTTTTTTGAAAAAATCCGTAAGCCCCGGGGTCACAATTTCATCAAAAATCGGACTTTCGGGAATTCACTCAAAAATGATGCCAAACGGGTGCAAATGCTCCCCTGAAACGTTTGGATGTCGAAACAGAAGTCTTTTTATCACAGGACAAGAAATCAGCCCTCGACAACTTAACCGGTTTAAATTTTTTTTAAAAAAAGGCCGTAAGCCCCGGGGTCACAATTTCATCAAAAATCGGACTTTCGGGAATTCACTCAAAAATGGTGCCAAACGGTTGCAAATGCTCCCCTGAAAGGTTTGGCGGTCGAAACAGAAAGCTTTTTTATCACAGGAAAAGAAATCAGCCGTCGACAACTTAACCGGCAGAAATTTTTTTTTCAAAAAAATCTGTAAGCCCCGGGGTCACAATTTCATCAAAAAACGGACTTTCGGGAATTCACTCAAAAATGATGCCAAACGGGTGCAAATGCACCCCTGAAAGGTTTGGCGGTCGAAACAGAAGTTTTTTTATCACAGGACAAGAAATCAGCCATCGACAACTTAACAGGCAGAATTTTTTTTTTGAAAAAATACGTAAGCCCCGGGGTCACAATTTCATCAAAAATCGGACTTTCCGGAATTCACTCAAAAATGATGCCAAACGGGTGCAAATGCTCCCCTGAAAGGTTTGGCGGTCGAAACAGAAGTTTTTTTTATCACAGGAAAAGAAATCAGCCGTCCACAACTTAACAAACAGAATTTTTTTTTTTGAAAAAATCCCTGAGCCCCGGGGTCACAATTTCATCAAAAATCTGACTTTCGGCAATTCACTCAAAAATGGTGCCAAACGGGTGAAAATGCTCCCCTGAAGGGTTTGGCGGGCAAAACAGAATTTTTTTTATCACAGGACAAGAAATCAGCCATCGACAAATTACCGGCAGAATTTTTTTTTTTGAAAAAATCCGTAAGCCTCGGGGTCACAATTTCATCAAAAATCTGACTTTCGGGAATTCACTAAAAAATGGTGCCAAATGGTTGCAAATGCTCCCCTGAAAGGTTTGGCGGTCAAAACAGAAAGCTTTTTTATCACAGGAAAAGAAATCAGCCGTCAACAACTTAACCGGCAGAATTTTATGTTTTGAAAAAATCCCTAAGCCCCGGGGTCACAATTTCATCAAAAATCTGACTTTCGGCAATTCACTCAAAAATGGTGCCAAACGGTTGCAAATGCTCCCCTGAAAGGTTTGGCGGTCGAAACAGAAAGCTTTTTTATCACAGGAAAAGAAATCAGCCGTCGACAACTTAACCGGCAGAATTTTTTTTTTTGAAAAAATTCGTAAGCCCCGGGGTCACAATTTCATCAAAAATCGGACTTCCGGGAATTCACTCAAAAATGGTGCCAAACGGGTGAAAATGCTCCCCTGAAGGGTTTGGCGGTCGAAACAGAATTTTTTTTATCACAGGACAAGAAATCAGCCATCGACAAGTTAAACGGCAGAAATTTTTTTTTGAAAAAATCCGTAAGCCCCGGGGTCACAATTTCATCAAAAATCTGACTTTCGACAATTCACTCAAAAATGGAGCTAAACGGTTGCAAATGCTCCCCTGAAACGGTTGGATGTCGAAACAAAAGTCTTTTTATCACAGGACAAGAAATCAGCCCTCGACAACTTAACCGGCTTAAATTTTTTTAGAAAAAAAAATCCGTAAGCCCCGGGGTCACAATTTCATAAAAAATCGGACTTTCGGGAATTCACTCAGAAATGATGCCAAACGGTTGCAAATGCTCCCCTGAAAGGTTTGGCGGTCGAAACAGAAAGCTTTTTTATCACAGGAAAAGAAATCAGCCGTCGACAACTTAACCGGCAGAATTTTATTTTTTTGAAAAAATTCGTAAGCCCCGGGGTCACAATTTCATCAAAAATCGGACTTCCGGGAATTCACTCAAAGATGGTGCCAAACGGGTGAAAATGCTCCCCTGAAGGGTTTGGCGGTCGAAACAGAATTTTTTTTATCACAGGACAAGAAATCAGCCATCGACAAGTTAAACGGCAGAAATTTTTTTTTGAAAAAATCCGTAAGCCCCGGGGTCACAATTTCATCAAAAATCTGACTTTCGACAATTCACTCAAAAATGGAGCTAAACGGTTGCAAATGCTCCCCTGAAACGGTTGGATGTCGAAACAAAAGTCTTTTTATCACAGGACAAGAAATCAGCCCTCGACAACTTAACCGGCTTAAATTTTTTTTTAAAAAAAATCCGTAAGCCCCGGGGTCACAATTTCATAAAAAATCGGACTTTCGGGAATTAACTCAGAAATGATGCCAAACGGTTGCAAATGCTCCCCTGAAAGGTTTGGCGGTCGAAACAGAAGTTTTTTTATCACAGGACAATAAATCAGCCATCGACAACTTAACAGGGAGAATTTTTTTTTTAAAAAAATCCCTAAGCCCCGGGGTCAGAATTTCATCAAAAATCTGACTTTCGGGAATTCGCTCAAAAATGGTGCCAAATGGTTGCAAATGCTCCCCTGAAAGGTTTGGCGGTCAAAACAGAAAGCTTTTTTATCACAGGAAAAGAAATCAGCCGTCGACAACTTAACCGTCAGAATTTTATGTTTTGAAAAAATCCCTAAGCCCTGGGGTCACAATTTCATCAAAAATCTGACTTTCGGCAATTCACTCAAAAATGGTGCCAAACGGTTGCAAATGCTCCCCTGAAAGGTTTGGCGGTCGAAACAGAAAGCTTTTTTATCACAGGAAAAGAAATCAGCCGTCGACAACTTAACCGGCAGAATTTTTTTTTTTGAAAAAATTCGTAAGCCCCGGGGTCACAATTTCATCAAAAATCTGACTTTCGGGAATTCACTCAAAAATGGAGCTAAACGGTTGCAAATGCTCCCCTGAAAGGTTTGGCGGTCAAAACAGAAGGCTTTTTATCATAGGACAAGAAATCAGCGCTCGACAACTTAACCGGCAGAATTTTTTTTTTGAAAAAATCCGTAAGCCCCGGGGTCACAATTTCATCAAAAATCTGACTTTCGGGAATTCACTCAAAAATGGAGTTAAACGGTTGCAAATGCTCCCCTGAAAGGTTTGGCGGTCGAAACAGAAAGCTTTTTTATCACAGGAAAAGAAATCAGCCGTCGACAACTTAACCGGCAGAATTGTTTTTTAAAAAAAAAATCGTAAGCCCCGGGGTCACAATTTCATCAAAAATCTGACTTTCGGGAATTCACTCAAAAATGGAGCTAAACGGTTGCAAATGCTCCCCTGAAACATTTGGATGTCGAAACAAAAGTCTTTTTATCACAGGACAAGAAATCAGCCCTCGACAACTTAACGGGCTTAAATTTTTTTAAAAAAAAATCCGTAAGCCCCGGGGTCACAATTTCATCAAAAATCTGACTTTCGGCAATTTACTCAAAAATGGTGCCAAACGGTTGCAAATGCTCCCCTGAAAGGTTTGGCAGTCGAATCAGAAAGCTTTTTATCACAGGACAAGAAATCAGCCCTCGACAACTTAACCGGCTTAAATTTTTTTTAAAAAAAAATCCGTAAGCCCCGGGGTCACAATTTCATAAAAAATCGGACTTTCGGGAATTCACTCAGAAATGATGCCAAACGGTTGCAAATGCTCCCCTGAAAGGTTTGGCGGTCGAAACAGAAGTTTTTTTATCACAGGACAATAAATCAGCCATCGACAACTTAACAGGGAGAATTTTTTTTTTAAAAAAATCCCTAAGCCCCGGGGTCAGAATTTCATCAAAAATCTGACTTTCGGGAATTCGCTCAAAAATGGTGCCAAATGGTTGCAAATGCTCCCCTGAAAGGTTTGGCGGTCAAAACAGAAAGCTTTTTTATCACTGGAAAAGAAATCAGCCGTCGACAACTTAACCGGCAGAATTTTTTTTTGAAAAAATTCGTAAGCCCCGGGGTCACAATTTCATCAAAAATCTGACTTTCGTGAATTCACTCAAAAATGGAGCTAAACGGTTGCAAATGCTCCCCTGAAAGGTTTGGCGGTCAAAACAGAAGGCTTTTTATCATAGGACAAGAAATCAGCGCTCGACAACTTAACCGGCAGAATTTTTTTTTTGAAAAAATCCGTAAGCCCCGGGGTCACAATTTCATCAAAAATCTGACTTTCGGGAATTCACTCAAAAATGGAGTTAAACGGTTGCAAATGCTCCCCTGAAAGGTTTGGCGGTCGAAACAGAAAGCTTTTTTATCACAGGAAAAGAAATCAGCCGTCGACAACTTAACCGGCAGAATTTTTTTAAAAAAAAAAAATCGTAAGCCCCGGGGTCACAATTTCATCAAAAATCTGACTTTCGGGAATTCACTCAAAAATGGAGCTAAACGGTTGCAAATGCTCCCCTGAAACATTTGGATGTCGAAACAAAAGTCTTTTTATCACAGGACAAGAAATCAGCCCTCGACAACTTAACCGGCTTAAATTTTTTTTAAAAAAAATCCGTAAGCCCCGGGGTCACAATTTCATCAAAAATCTGACTTTCGGCAATTTACTCAAAAATGGTGCCAAACGGGTGAAAATGCTCCCCTGAGGGGTTTGGCGGTCGAAACAGAATTTTTTTTATCACAGGACAAGAAATCAGCCATCGACAAGCTAACCGGCAGAAATTTTTTTTTGAAAAAATCCGTAAGCCCCGGGGTCACAATTTCATCAAAAATCGGACTTCCGGGAATTCACTCAAAAATGGTGCCAAACGGGTGAAAATGCTCCCCTGAGGGGTTTGGCGGTCGAAACAGAATTTTTTTTATCACAGGACAAGAAATCAGCCATCGACAAGCTAACCGGCAGAAATTTTTTTTTGAAAAAATCCGTAAGCCCCGGGGTCACAATTTCATCAAAAATCTGACTTTCGGGAATTCACTCAAAAATGGTGCCAAATGGTTGCAAATGCTCCCCTGAAAGGTTTGGCGGTCAAAACAGAAAGCTTTTTTATCACAGGAAAAGAAATCAGCCGTCGACAACTTAACCGTCAGAATTTTATGTTTTGAAAAAATCCCTAAGCCCCGGGGTCACAATTTTATCAAAAATCTGACTTTCGGCAATTCACTCAAAAATGGTGCCAAACGGTTGCAAATGCTCCCCTGAAAGGTTTGGCGGTCGAAACAGAAAGCTTTTTTATCACAGGAAAAGAAATCAGCCGTCGACAACTTAACCGGCAGAATTTTTTTTAAAAAAAAAATTCGTAAGCCCCGGGGTCACAATTTCATCAAAAATCGGACTTCCGGCAATTCACTCAAAAATGGAGCTAAACGGTTGCAAATGCTCCCCTGAAACATTTGGATGTCGAAACAAAAGTCTTTTTATCACAGGACAAGAAATCAGCCCTCGACAACTTAACCGGCTTAAATTTTTTTAAAAAAAAATCCGTAAGCCCCGGGGTCACAATTTCATCAAAAATCTGACTTTCGGCAATTTACTCAAAAATGGTGCCAAACGGTTGCAAATGCTCCCCTGAAAGGTTTGGCGGTCGAATCAGAAAGCTTTTTTATCACAGGAAAAGAAATCAGCCGTCGACAACTTAACCGGCAGATTTTTTTTTTTTTGAAAAAATCCCTGAGCCCCGGGGTCACAATTTCATCAAAAATCTCACTTTCGGCAATTCACTCAAAAATGGTGCCAAACGGTTGCAAATGCTCCCCTGAAACGTTTGGATGTCGAAACAGAAGTCTTTTTATCACAGGACAAGAAATCAGCCCTCGACAACTTAACCGGTTTAATTTTTTTTTGAAAAAATCCGTAAGCCCCGGGGTCACAATATCATCAAAAATCGGACTTTCGGGAATTCACTCAAAAATGGAGCTAAACGGTTGCAAATGCTCCCCTGAAAGGTTTGGTGGTCAAAACAGAAGGCTTTTTATCACAGGACAAGAAATCAGCCCTCGACAACTTAACCGGCAGAATTTTTTTTTTTGAAAAAATCCGTAAGCCCCGGGGTCACCATTTCATCAAAAATCTGACTTTCGGCAATTCACTCAAAAATGGTGCCAAACGGTTGCAAATGCTCCCCTGAAAGGTTTCGCGGTCGAAACAGAAAGCTTTTTTATCACAGGAAAAGAAATCAGCCGTCCACAACCTAAGCGGCAGAATTTTTTTTTTGAAAAAATCCGTAAGCCCCGGGGTCACAATTTCATCAAAAATCTGACTTTCGGCATTTCACTCAAAAATGGTGCCAAACGGGTGAAAATGCTCCCCTGAAGGGTTTGGCGGGCAAAACAGATTTTTTTTTATCACAGGACAAGAAATCAGCCATCGACAAATTACCGGCAGAATTTTTTTTTTGAAAAAATCCGTAAGCCGCGGGGTCACAATTTCATCAAAAATCTGACTTTTGGGAATTCACTAAAAAATGGTGCCAAACGGGTGAAAATGCTCCCCTGAAGGGTTTGGCGGACGAAACAGAATTTTTTTTAGCACAGGACAAGAAATCAGCCATCGACAAGTTAACCGGCAGAAATTTTTTTTTGAAAAAATCCGTAAGCCCCGGGGTCACAATTTCATCAAAAATCTGACTTTCAGGAATTCACTCAAAAATGGAGCTAAACGGTTGCAAATGCTCCCCTGAAACGTTTGGATGTCGAAACAAAAGTTTTTTTATCACAGGACAATAAATCAGCCATCGACAACTTAACAGGGAGAATTTTTTAAAAAAAAAAATCCGTAAGCCCCGGGGTCACAATTTCATCAAAAATCTGACTTTCGGCAATTCACTCAAAAATGGTGCCAAACAGGTGCAAATGCTCCCCTGAAAGGTTTAGCGGTCGAAACAGAAGTTTTTTTGTCACAGGACAAGAAATCAGCCATCGACAAGTTAACCGGCAGAATTTTTTTTTTGAAAAAATCCGTAAGCCTCGGGGTCACAATTTCATCAAAAATCTGACTTTCGGGAATTCACTCAAAAATGGTGCCAAATGGTTGCAAATGCTCCCCTGAAAGGTTTGGCGGTCAAAACAGAAAGCTTTTTTATCACAGGAAAAGAAATCAGCCGTCGACAACTTAACCGGCAGAATTTTATGTTTTGAAAAAATTCGTAAGCCCCGGGGTCACAATTTCATCAAAAATCGGACTTCCGGGAATTCACTCAAAAATGGTGCCAAACGGGTGAAAATGCTCCCCTGAGGGGTTTGGCGGTCGAAACAGAATTTTTTTTATCACAGGACAAGAAATCAGCCATCGACAAGTTAACCGGCAGAAATTTTTTTTAAAAAAAATCCGTAAGCCCCGGGGTCACAATTTCATCAAAAATCTGACTTTCGGGAATTCACTCAAAAATGGTGCCAAATGGTTGCAAATGCTCCCCTGAAAGGTTTGGCGGTCAAAACAGAAAGCTTTTTTATCACAGGAAAAGAAATCAGCCGTCGACAACTTAACCGTCAGAATTTTATGTTTTGAAAAAATCCCTAAGCCCCGGGGTCACAATTTCATCAAAAATCTGACTTTCGGCAATTCACTCAAAAATGGTGCCAAACGGTTGCAAATGCTCCCCTGAAAGGTTTGGCGGTCGAAACAGAAAGCTTTTTTATCACAGGAAAAGAAATCAGCCGTCGACAACTTAACCGGCAGAATTTTTTTTTTTGAAAAAATTCGTAAGCCCCTGGGTCACAATTTCATCAAAAATCTGACTTTCGGGAATTCACTCAAAAATGGAGCTAAACGGTTGCAAATGCTCCCCTGAAAGGTTTGGCGGTCAAAACAGAAGGCTTTTTATCACAGGACAAGAAATCAGCCCTCGACAACTTAACCGGCAGAATTATTTTTTTGAAAAAATCCGTAAGCCCCGGGGTCACAATTTCATAAAAAATCTGACTTTCGGCAATTCACTCAAAAATGGAGCTAAACGGTTGCAAATGCTCCCCTGAAAGGTTTGGCGGTCGAAACAGAAAGCTTTTTTATCACAGGAAAAGAAATCAGCCGTCGACAACTTAACCGGCAGAATTTTTTTTAAAAAAAAAATTCGTAAGCCCCGGGGTCACAATTTCATCAAAAATCTGACTTTCGGGAATTCACTCAAAAATGGTGCCAAACGGGTGAAAATGCTCCCCTGAAGGGTTTGGCGGTCGAAACAGAATTTTTTTTATCACAGGACAAGAAATCAGCAATCGACAAGTTAACCGGCAGAATTTTTTTTTTGAAAAAATCCGTAAGCCCCAGGGTCACAATTTCATCAAAAATCTGACTTTCGACAATTCACTCAAAAATGGAGCTAAACGGTTGCAAATGCTCCCCTGAAACATTTGGATGTCGAAACAAAAGTCTTTTTATCACAGGACAAGAAATCAGCCCTCGACAACTTAACCGGCTTAAATTTTTTTTAAAAAAAATCCGTAAGCCCCGGGGTCACAATTTCATCAAAAATCTGACTTTCGGCAATTTACTCAAAAATGGTGCCAAACGGTTGCAAAAGCTCCCCTGAAAGGTTTGGCGGTCGAATCAGAAAGCTTTTTTATCACAGGAAAAGAAATCAGCCGTCGACAACTTAACCGGCAGATTTTTTTTAAAAAAAAAAATCCCTGAGCCCCGGGGTCACAATTTCATCAAAAATCTCACTTTCGGTAATTCACTCAAAAATGGTGCCAAACGGATGCAAATGCTCCCCTGAAACGTTTGGATATCGAAACAGAAGTCTTTTTATCACAGGACAAGAAATCAGCCCTCGACAACTTAACCGGTTTAATTTTTTTTTGAAAAAATCCGTAAGCCCCGGGGTCGCAATATCATCAAAAATCGGACTTTCGGGAATTCACTCAAAAATGGAGCTAAACGGTTGCAAATGCTCCCCTGAAAGGTTTGGCGGTCAAAACAGAAGGCTTTTTATCAAAGGACAAGAAATCAGCCCTCGACAACTTAACCGGCAGAATTTTTTTTTTGAAAAAATCCGTAAGCACCGGGGTCACAATTTCATCAAAAATCTGACTTTCGGGAATTCACTCAAAAATGGAGTTAAACGGTTGCAAATGCTCCCCTGAAAGGTTTGGCGGTCGAAACAGAAAGCTTTTTTATCACAGGAAAAGAAATCAGCCGTCGACAACTTAACCGGCAGAATTTTTTTTTTTTGAAAAAATTCGTAAGCCCCGGGGTCACAATTTCATCAAAAATCGGACTTCCGGGAATTCACTCAAAAATGGTGCCAAACGGGTGAAAATGCTCCCCTGAAGGGTTTGGCGGTCGAAACAGAATTTTTTTTATCACAGGACAAGAAATCAGCCCTCGACAACTTAACCGGCTTAAATTTTTTTTTGAAAAAATCCGTAAGCCCCGGGGTCACAATTTCATCAAAAATCGGACTTTCGGGAATTCACTCAAAAATGGAGCTAAACGGTTGCAAATGCTCCCCTGAAAGGTTTGGTGGTCAAAACAGAAGGCTTTTTATCACAGGACAAGAAATCAGCCCTCGACAACTTAACCGGCAGAATTTTTTTTTTTGAAAAAATCCGTAAGCCCCGGGGTCACCATTTCATCAAAAATCTGACTTTCGGCAATTCACTCAAAAATGGTGCCAAACGGTTGCAAATGCTCCCCTGAAAGGTTTCGCGGTCGAAACAGAAAGCTTTTTTATCACAGGAAAAGAAATCAGCCGTCCACAACCTAAGCGGCAGAATTTTTTTTTTGAAAAAATCCGTAAGCCCCGGGGTCACAATTTCATCAAAAATCTGACTTTCGGCATTTCACTCAAAAATGGTGCCAAACGGGTGAAAATGCTCCCCTGAAGGGTTTGGCGGGCAAAACAGATTTTTTTTTATCACAGGACAAGAAATCAGCCATCGACAAATTACCGGCAGAATTTTTTTTTTGAAAAAATCCGTAAGCCGCGGGGTCACAATTTCATCAAAAATCTGACTTTTGGGAATTCACTAAAAAATGGTGCCAAACGGGTGAAAATGCTCCCCTGAAGGGTTTGGCGGACGAAACAGAATTTTTTTTAGCACAGGACAAGAAATCAGCCATCGACAAGTTAACCGGCAGAAATTTTTTTTTGAAAAAATCCGTAAGCCCCGGGGTCACAATTTCATCAAAAATCTGACTTTCAGGAATTCACTCAAAAATGGAGCTAAACGGTTGCAAATGCTCCCCTGAAACGTTTGGATGTCGAAACAAAAGTTTTTTTATCACAGGACAATAAATCAGCCATCGACAACTTAACAGGGAGAATTTTTTAAAAAAAAAAATCCGTAAGCCCCGGGGTCACAATTTCATCAAAAATCTGACTTTCGGCAATTCACTCAAAAATGGTGCCAAACAGGTGCAAATGCTCCCCTGAAAGGTTTAGCGGTCGAAACAGAAGTTTTTTTGTCACAGGACAAGAAATCAGCCATCGACAAGTTAACCGGCAGAATTTTTTTTTTGAAAAAATCCGTAAGCCTCGGGGTCACAATTTCATCAAAAATCTGACTTTCGGGAATTCACTCAAAAATGGTGCCAAATGGTTGCAAATGCTCCCCTGAAAGGTTTGGCGGTCAAAACAGAAAGCTTTTTTATCACAGGAAAAGAAATCAGCCGTCGACAACTTAACCGGCAGAATTTTATGTTTTGAAAAAATTCGTAAGCCCCGGGGTCACAATTTCATCAAAAATCGGACTTCCGGGAATTCACTCAAAAATGGTGCCAAACGGGTGAAAATGCTCCCCTGAGGGGTTTGGCGGTCGAAACAGAATTTTTTTTATCACAGGACAAGAAATCAGCCATCGACAAGTTAACCGGCAGAAATTTTTTTTAAAAAAAATCCGTAAGCCCCGGGGTCACAATTTCATCAAAAATCTGACTTTCGGGAATTCACTCAAAAATGGTGCCAAATGGTTGCAAATGCTCCCCTGAAAGGTTTGGCGGTCAAAACAGAAAGCTTTTTTATCACAGGAAAAGAAATCAGCCGTCGACAACTTAACCGTCAGAATTTTATGTTTTGAAAAAATCCCTAAGCCCCGGGGTCACAATTTCATCAAAAATCTGACTTTCGGCAATTCACTCAAAAATGGTGCCAAACGGTTGCAAATGCTCCCCTGAAAGGTTTGGCGGTCGAAACAGAAAGCTTTTTTATCACAGGAAAAGAAATCAGCCGTCGACAACTTAACCGGCAGAATTTTTTTTTTTGAAAAAATTCGTAAGCCCCTGGGTCACAATTTCATCAAAAATCTGACTTTCGGGAATTCACTCAAAAATGGAGCTAAACGGTTGCAAATGCTCCCCTGAAAGGTTTGGCGGTCAAAACAGAAGGCTTTTTATCACAGGACAAGAAATCAGCCCTCGACAACTTAACCGGCAGAATTATTTTTTTGAAAAAATCCGTAAGCCCCGGGGTCACAATTTCATAAAAAATCTGACTTTCGGCAATTCACTCAAAAATGGAGCTAAACGGTTGCAAATGCTCCCCTGAAAGGTTTGGCGGTCGAAACAGAAAGCTTTTTTATCACAGGAAAAGAAATCAGCCGTCGACAACTTAACCGGCAGAATTTTTTTTAAAAAAAAAATTCGTAAGCCCCGGGGTCACAATTTCATCAAAAATCTGACTTTCGGGAATTCACTCAAAAATGGTGCCAAACGGGTGAAAATGCTCCCCTGAAGGGTTTGGCGGTCGAAACAGAATTTTTTTTATCACAGGACAAGAAATCAGCAATCGACAAGTTAACCGGCAGAATTTTTTTTTTGAAAAAATCCGTAAGCCCCAGGGTCACAATTTCATCAAAAATCTGACTTTCGACAATTCACTCAAAAATGGAGCTAAACGGTTGCAAATGCTCCCCTGAAACATTTGGATGTCGAAACAAAAGTCTTTTTATCACAGGACAAGAAATCAGCCCTCGACAACTTAACCGGCTTAAATTTTTTTTAAAAAAAATCCGTAAGCCCCGGGGTCACAATTTCATCAAAAATCTGACTTTCGGCAATTTACTCAAAAATGGTGCCAAACGGTTGCAAAAGCTCCCCTGAAAGGTTTGGCGGTCGAATCAGAAAGCTTTTTTATCACAGGAAAAGAAATCAGCCGTCGACAACTTAACCGGCAGATTTTTTTTAAAAAAAAAAATCCCTGAGCCCCGGGGTCACAATTTCATCAAAAATCTCACTTTCGGTAATTCACTCAAAAATGGTGCCAAACGGATGCAAATGCTCCCCTGAAACGTTTGGATATCGAAACAGAAGTCTTTTTATCACAGGACAAGAAATCAGCCCTCGACAACTTAACCGGTTTAATTTTTTTTTGAAAAAATCCGTAAGCCCCGGGGTCGCAATATCATCAAAAATCGGACTTTCGGGAATTCACTCAAAAATGGAGCTAAACGGTTGCAAATGCTCCCCTGAAAGGTTTGGCGGTCAAAACAGAAGGCTTTTTATCAAAGGACAAGAAATCAGCCCTCGACAACTTAACCGGCAGAATTTTTTTTTTGAAAAAATCCGTAAGCACCGGGGTCACAATTTCATCAAAAATCTGACTTTCGGGAATTCACTCAAAAATGGAGTTAAACGGTTGCAAATGCTCCCCTGAAAGGTTTGGCGGTCGAAACAGAAAGCTTTTTTATCACAGGAAAAGAAATCAGCCGTCGACAACTTAACCGGCAGAATTTTTTTTTTTTGAAAAAATTCGTAAGCCCCGGGGTCACAATTTCATCAAAAATCGGACTTCCGGGAATTCACTCAAAAATGGTGCCAAACGGGTGAAAATGCTCCCCTGAAGGGTTTGGCGGTCGAAACAGAATTTTTTTTATCACAGGACAAGAAATCAGCCCTCGACAACTTAACCGGCTTAAATTTTTTTTTGAAAAAATCCGTAAGCCCCGGGGTCACAATTTCATCAAAAATCGGACTTTCGGGAATTCACTCAGAAATGATGCCAAACGGGTGCAAATGCTCCCCTGAAAGGTTTGGCGGTCGAAACAGAAGTTTTTTTATCACAGGACAAGAAATCAGCCATCGACAACTTAACCCGCTTAAATTTTTTTTTTGAAAAAATCCGTAAGCCCCGGGGTCACAATTTCATCAAAAATCGGACTTTCGGCATTTCACTCAAAAACGGTGCCAAACAGGTGCAAATGCTCCCCTGAAAGGTTTGGCGGTCGAAACAGAAGTTTTTTTATCACAGGACAAGAAATCAGGCATCGACAACTTAACCCGCTTAAATTTTTTTTTTGAAAAAATCCGTAAGCCCCGGGGTCACAATTTCATCAAAAATCGGACTTTCGGGAATTCACTCAAAAATGGAGCTAAACGGTTGCAAATGCTCCCCTGAAACGTTTGGATGTCGAAAGAAAAGTCTTTTTATCACAGGACAAGAAATCAGCCCTCGCCAACTTAACCGGCTTAAATTTTTTTTAAAAAAAATCCGTAAGCCCCGGGGTCACAATTTCATCAAAAATCGGACTTTCGGCAATTCACTGAAAAATGGTGCGAAACGGTTGCAAATGCTCCCCTGAAAGGTTTGGCGGTCGAAACAGAAAGCTTTTTTATCACAGGAAAAGAAATCAGCCGTCGACAACCTAACCGGCAGAATTTTTCTTTTTGAAAAAATCCCTGAGCCCCGGGATCACAATTTCATCAAAATTCTGACTTTCGGCAATTCACTGAAAAATGGTGCCAAACGGGTGAAAATGATCCCCTGAAGGGTTTGGCGGTCGAAACAGAATTTTTTTTATCACAGGACAAGAAATCAGCCATCGACAAGTTAACCGGCAGAAATTTTTTTTTTGAAAAAATCCGTAAGCCCCGGGGTCACAATTTCATCAAAAATCTGACTTTCGACAATTCACTCAAAAATGGAGCTAAACGGTTGCAAATGCTCCCCTGAAAGGTTTGGCGGTCAAAACAGAAGGCTTTTTATCACAGGACAAGAAATCAGCCCTCGACAACTTAACCGGCAGAATTTTTTTTTGAAAAAATCCGTAAGCCCCGGCGTCACAATTTCATCAAAAATCTGACTTTCGGCAATTCACTCAAAAATGGTGCCAAACGGTTGCAAATGCTCCCCTGAATGGTTTGGCGGTCGAAACAGAAAGCTTTTTTATCACAGGACAAGAAATCAGCCATCGACAAGTTAACCGGCAGAATTTTTTTTTCTTTTTAAAAATCCGTAAGCCCCGTGGTCACACTTTCATCAAAAATCTGACTTTCGGCAATTCACTCAAAAATGGTGCCAAACGGTTGCAAATGCTCCCCTGAAACGTTTGGATGTCGAAACAGAAGTCTTTTTATCACAGGACAAGAAATCAGCCCTCGACATCTTAACCGGCTTAAATTTTTTTTTGAAAAAATCCGTAAGCCCCGGGGTCACAATTTCATCAAAAATGGGACTTTCTGGAATTCACTCAAAAATGGAGCTAAACGGTTGCAAATGCTCCCCTGAAAGGTTTGGCGGTCGAAACAGAAAGCTTTTTTTCACAGGACAAGAAATCAGCCATCGACAAGTTAACCGGCAGAATATTTTTTTTTTGAAAAAATCCCTAAGCCCCGGGGTCACCATTTCATCAAAAATCGGACTTCCGGGAATTCACTCAAAAATGGTGCCAAACGGGTGAAAATGCTCCCCTGAAGGGTTTGGCGGTCGAAACAGAATTTTTTTTATCACAGGACAAGAAATCAGCCCTCGACAACTTAACCGGCTTAAATTTTTTTTTGAAAAAATCCGTAAGCCCCGGGGTCACAATTTCATCAAAAATCGGACTTTCGGGAATTCACTCAGAAATGATGCCAAACGGGTGCAAATGCTCCCCTGAAAGGTTTGGCGGTCGAAACAGAAGTTTTTTTATCACAGGACAAGAAATCAGCCATCGACAACTTAACAGGCAGAATTTTTTTTTTGAAAAAATCCGTAAGCCCCGGGGTCACAATTTCATCAAAAATCTGACTTTCGGCATTTCACTCAAAAACGGTGCCAAACAGGTGCAAATGCTCCCCTGAAAGGTTTGGCGGTCGAAACAGAAGTTTTTTTATCACAGGACAAGAAATCAGGCATCGACAACTTAACCCGCTTAAATTTTTTTTTTGAAAAAATCCGTAAGCCCCGGGGTCACAATTTCATCAAAAATCGGACTTTCGGGAATTCACTCAAAAATGGAACTAAACGGTTGCAAATGCTCCCCTGAAACGTTTGGATGTCGAAAGAAAAGTCTTTTTATCACAGGACAAGAAATCAGCCCTCGCCAACTTAACCGGCTTAAATTTTTTTTAAAAAAAATCCGTAAGCCCCGGGGTCACAATTTCATCAAAAATCGGACTTTCGGCAATTCACTGAAAAATGGTGCCAAACGGTTGCAAATGCTCCCCTGAAAGGTTTGGCGGTCGAAACAGAAAGCTTTTTTATCACAGGAAAAGAAATCAGCCGTCGACAACCTAACCGGCAGAATTTTTCTTTTTGAAAAAATCCCTGAGCCCCGGGATCACAATTTCATCAAAATTCTGACTTTCGGCAATTCACTGAAAAATGGTGCCAAACGGGTGAAAATGATCCCCTGAAGGGTTTGGCGGTCGAAACAGAATTTTTTTTATCACAGGACAAGAAATCAGCCATCGACAAGTTAACCGGAAGAAATTTTTTTTTTGAAAAAATCCGTAAGCCCCGGGGTCACAATTTCATCAAAAATCTGACTTTCGACAATTCACTCAAAAATGGAGCTAAACGGTTGCAAATGCTCCCCTGAAAGGTTTGGCGGTCAAAACAGAAGGCTTTTTATCACAGGACAAGAAATCAGCCCTCGACAACTTAACCGGCAGAATTTTTTTTTGAAAAAATCCGTAAGCCCCGGGGTCACAATTTCATCAAAAATCTGACTTTCGGCAATTCACTCAAAAATGGTGCCAAACGGTTGCAAATGCTCCCCTGAAAGGTTTGGCGGTCGAAACAGAAAGCTTTTTTATCACAGGACAAGAAATCAGCCATCGACAAGTTAACCGGCAGAATTTTTTTTTTAAAAAAAATCCGTAAGCCCCGGGGTCACACTTTCATCAAAAATCTGACTTTCGGCAATTCACTCAAAAATGGTGCCAAACGGTTGCAAATGCTACCCTGAAACGTTTGGATGTCGAAACAGAAGTCTTTTTATCACAGGACAAGAAATCAGCCCTCGACATCTTAACCGGCTTAAATTTTTTTTTGAAAAAATCCGTAAGCCCCGGGGTCACAATTTCATCAAAAATGGGACTTTCTGGAATTCACTCAAAAATGGAGCTAAACGGTTGCAAATGCTCCCCTGAAAGGTTTGGCGGTCGAAACAGAAAGCTTTTTTTCACAGGACAAGAAATCAGCCATCGACAAGTTAACCGGCAGAATATTTTTTTTTTGAAAAAATCCCTAAGCCCCGGGGTCACCATTTCATCAAAAATCTGACTTTCGGCAATTCACTCAAAAATGGTGCCAAACGGGTGAAAATGCACCCCTCAAGGGTTTGGCGGTCGAAACAGAATTTTTTTTATCACAGGACAAGAAATCAGCCGTCGACAAGTTAATCGGCAGAAATTTTTTTTTTGAAAAAATCCGTAAGCCCCGGGGTCACATTTTCATCAAAAATCTGACTTTCGTCAATACACTCAAAAATGGTGCCAAACGGTTGCAAATGCTCCCCTGAAAGGTTTGGCGGTCGAAACAGAAGTTTTTTTATCACAGGACAAGAAATCAGCCATCGACAACTTAACAGGCAGAATTTTTTTTTTGAAAAAATCCGTAAGCCCCGGGGTCACAATTTCATCAAAAATCGGACTTTCGGGAATTCACTCAAAAATGGAGCTAAACGGTTGCAAATGCTCCCCTGAAACGTTTGGATTTCGAAAGAAAAGTCTTTTTATCACAGGACAAGAAATCAGCCCTCGCCAACTTAACCGGCTTAAATTTTTTTAAAAAAAAATCCGTAAGCCCCGGGGTCACAATTTCATCAAAAATCGGACTTTCGGCAATTCACTGAAAAATGGTGCCAAACGGTTGCAAATGCTCCCCTGAAAGGTTTGGCGGTCGAAACAGAAAGCTTTTTTATCACAGGAAAAGAAATCAGCCGTCGACAACCTAACCGGCAGAATTTTTCTTTTTGAAAAAATCCCTGAGCCCCGGGATCACAATTTCATCAAAATTCTGACTTTCGGCAATTCACTGAAAAATGGTGCCAAACGGGTGAAAATGATCCCCTGAAGGGTTTGGCGGTCGAAACAGAATTTTTTTTATCACAGGACAAGAAATCAGCCATCGACAAGTTAACCGGCAGAAATTTTTTTTTTGAAAAAATCCGTAAGCCCCGGGGTCACAATTTCATCAAAAATCTGACTTTCGACAATTCACTCAAAAATGGAGCTAAACGGTTGCAAATGCTCCCCTGAAAGGTTTGGCGGTCAAAACAGAAGGCTTTTTATCAGAGGACAAGAAATCAGCCCTCGACAACTTAACCGGCAGAATTTTTTTTTGAAAAAATCCGTAAGCCCCGGGGTCACAATTTCATCAAAAATCTGACTTTCGGCAATTCACTCAAAAATGGAGCTAAACGATTGCAAATGCTCCCCTGAAAGGTTTGGCGGTCGAAACAGAAAGCTTTTTATCACAGGACAATAAATCAGCCATCGACAACTTAACCGGCAGAAATTTTTTTTTTTGCAAAAATCCGTAAGCCCCGGAGTCATAATTTCATCAAAAATCTGACTTTCGGCAATTCACTCAAAAATGGTGCCAAACGGTTGCAAATGCTCCCATGAAAGGTTTGGCGGTCGAAACAGAAAGCTTTTTTATCACAGGACAAGAAATCAGCCATCGACAAGTTAACCGGCAGAATTTTTTTTTTTTGAAAAAATCCGTAAGCCCCGGGGTCACACTTTCATCAAAAATCTGACTTTCGGCAATTCACTCAAAAATGGTGCCAAACGGTTGCAAATGCTCCCCTGAAACGTTTGGATGTCGAAACAGAAGTCTTTTTATCACAGGACAAGAAATCAGCCCTCGACATCTTAACCGGCTTAAATTTTTTTTTGAAAAAATCCGTAAGCCCCGGGGTCACAATTTCATCAAAAATGGGACTTTCTGGAATTCACTCAAAAATGGAGCTAAACGGTTGCAAATGCTCCCCTGAAAGGTTTGGCGGTCGAAACAGAAAGCTTTTTTTCACAGGACAAGAAATCAGCCATCGACAAGTTAACCGGCAGAATATTTTTTTTTTGAAAAAATCCCTAAGCCCCGGGGTCACCATTTCATCAAAAATCTGACTTTCGGCAATTCACTCAAAAATGGTGCCAAACGGTTGCAAATGCTCCCCTGAAACGTTTGGATGTCGAAACAGAAGTCTTTTTATCACAGGACAAGAAATCAGCCCTCGACATCTTAACCGGCTTAAATTTTTTTTTGAAAAAATCCGTAAGCCCCGGGGTCACAATTTCATCAAAAATGGGACTTTCTGGAATTCACTCAAAAATGGAGCTAAACGGTTGCAAATGCTCCCCTGAAAGGTTTGGCGGTCGAAACAGAAAGCTTTTTTTCACAGGACAAGAAATCAGCCATCGACAAGTTAACCGGCAGAATATTTTTTTTTTGAAAAAATCCCTAAGCCCCGGGGTCACCATTTCATCAAAAATCTGACTTTCGGCAATTCACTCAAAAATGGTGCCAAACGGGTGAAAATGCACCCCTCAAGGGTTTGGCGGTCGAAACAGAATTTTTTTTATCACAGGACAAGAAATCAGCCGTCGACAAGTTAATCGGCAGAAATTTTTTTTTTGAAAAAATCCGTAAGCCCCGGGGTCACATTTTCATCAAAAATCTGACTTTCGTCAATACACTCAAAAATGGTGCCAAACGGTTGCAAATGCTCCCCTGAAAGGTTTGGCGGTCGAAACAGAAAGCTTTTTTTCACAGGACAAGAAATCAGCCATCGACAAGTTAACCGGCAGAATATTTTTTTTTTGAAAAAATCCCTAAGCCCCGGGGTCACCATTTCATCAAAAATCTGACTTTCGGCAATTCACTCAAAAATGGTGCCAAACGGGTGAAAATGCACCCCTCAAGGGTTTGGCGGTCGAAACAGAATTTTTTTTATCACAGGACAAGAAATCAGCCGTCGACAAGTTAATCGGCAGAATTTTTTTTTTTGAAAAAATCCGTAAGCCCCGGGGTCACATTTTCATCAAAAATCTGACTTTCGTCAATACACTCAAAAATGGTGCCAAACGGTTGCAAATGCTCCCCTGAAAGGTTTGGCGGTCGAAACAGAAAGCTTTTTTATCACAGGAAAAGAAATCAGCCGTCGACAACTTAACCTGCAGAATTTTTTTTTTTGAAAATGTTCGTAAGCCCCGGGGTCACAATTTCATCAAAAATGGGACTTCCGGGAATTCATTCAAAAATGGTGCCAAACGGGTGAAAATGCTCCCCTGAAGGGTTTGGCGGTCGAAACAGAATTTTTTTTATCACAGGACAAGAAATCAGCCATCGACAAGTTAACAGGCAGAATTTTTTTTAAAAAAAAATCCGTATGCCCCGGGGTCACAATTTCATCAAAAATCTGACTTTCGACAATTCACTCAAAAATGGAGCTAAACGGTTGCAAATGCTCCCCTGAAAGGTTTGGCGGTCGAAACAGAAAGCTATTTTTCACAGGACAAGAAATCAGCCCTCAACAACTTAACCGGCAGAATTTTTTTTTTGCAAAAATCCGTAAGCCCCGGGGTCACAATTTCATCAAAAATCGGACTTCCGGGAATTCACTCAAAAATGGTGCCAAACGGGTGAAAATGCTCCCCTGAAGGGTTTGGCGGTCGAAACAGAATTTTTTTTATCACAGGACAAGAAATCAGCCATCGACAAGTTAACCGGCAGAATTTTTTTTTTAAAAAAAAATCCGTAAGCCCCGGGGTCACAATTTCATCAAAAATCTGACTTTCGACAATTCACTCAAAAATGGAGCTAAACGGTTGCAAATGCTCCCCTGACACATTTGGATGTCGAAACAGAAGTCTTTTTATCACGGGACAAGAAATCAGCCCTCGACAACTTAACCGGCTTAAATTTTTTTTTGAAAACATCCGTAAGCCCCGGGGTCACAATTTCATCAAAAATCGGACTTTCGGGAATTCACTCAAAAATGATGCCAAACGGGTGCAAATGCTCCCCTGAAAGGTTTGGATGTCGAAACAGAAGGCTTTTTATCACAGGACAAGAAATCAGCCATCGACAACTTAACAGGCAGAATTTTTTTTTTGAAAAAATCCGTAAGCCCCGGGGTCACAATTTCATCAAAAATCTGACTTTCGACAATTCACTCAAAAATGGTGCCAAACGGGTGCAAATGCCCCCCTGAAAGGTTTGGCGGTCGAAACAGAAGTTTTTTTATCACAGGACAAGAAATCAGCCATCGACAACTTAACCGGCAGAAATTTTTTTTTTGAAAAAATCCCTAAGCCCCGGGGTCACCATTTCATCAAAAATCTGACTTTCGGCAATTCACTCAAAAATGTTGCCAAACGGGTGAAAATGCACCCCTCAAGGGTTTGGCGGTCGGAACAGAATTTTTTTTATCACAGGACAAGAAATCAGCCGTCGACAAGTTAATCGGCAGAAATTTTTTTTTTGAAAAAATCCGTAAGCCCCGGGGTCACATTTTCATCAAAAATCTGACTTTCGTCAATACACTCAAAAATGGTGCCAAACGGTTGCAAATGCTCCCCTGAAAGGTTTGGCGGTCGAAACAGAAAGCTTTTTTTCACAGGACAAGAAATCAGCCATCGACAAGTTAACCGGCAGAATATTTTTTTTTTGAAAAAATCCCTAAGCCCCGGGGTCACCATTTCATCAAAAATCTGACTTTCGGCAATTCACTCAAAAATGGTGCCAAACGGGTGAAAATGCACCCCTCAAGGGTTTGGCGGTCGAAACAGAATTTTTTTTATCACAGGACAAGAAATCAGCCGTCGACAAGTTAATCGGCAGAAATTTTTTTTTTGAAAAAATCCGTAAGCCCCGGGGTCACATTTTCATCAAAAATCTGACTTTCGTCAATACACTCAAAAATGGTGCCAAACGGTTGCAAATGCTCCCCTGAAAGGTTTGGCGGTCGAAACAGAAAGCTTTTTTATCACAGGAAAAGAAATCAGCCGTCGACAACTTAACCGGCAGAATTTTTTTTTTTGAAAATGTTCGTAAGCCCCGGGGTCACAATTTCATCAAAAATGGGACTTCCGGGAATTCATTCAAAAATGGTGCCAAACGGGTGAAAATGCTCCCCTGAAGGGTTTGGCGGTCGAAACAGAATTTTTTTTATCACAGGACAAGAAATCAGCCATCGACAAGTTAACCGGCAGAATTTTTTTTAAAAAAAAATCCGTATGCCCCGGGGTCACAATTTCATCAAAAATCTGACTTTCGACAATTCACTCAAAAATGGAGCTAAACGGTTGCAAATGCTCCCCTGAAAGGTTTGGCGGTCGAAACAGAAAGCTATTTTTCACAGGACAAGAAATCAGCCCTCAACAACTTAACCGGCAGAATTTTTTTTTTGCAAAAATCCGTAAGCCCCGGGGTCACAATTTCATCAAAAATCGGACTTCCGGGAATTCACTCAAAAATGGTGCCAAACGGGTGAAAATGCTCCCCTGAAGGGTTTGGCGGTCGAAACAGAATTTTTTTTATCACAGGACAAGAAATCAGCCATCGACAAGTTAACCGGCAGAATTTTTTTTTTAAAAAAAAATCCGTAAGCCCCGGGGTCACAATTTCATCAAAAATCTGACTTTCGACAATTCACTCAAAAATGGAGCTAAACGGTTGCAAATGCTCCCCTGACACATTTGGATGTCGAAACAGAAGTCTTTTTATCACGGGACAAGAAATCAGCCCTCGACAACTTAACCGGCTTAAATTTTTTTTTGAAAACATCCGTAAGCCCCGGGGTCACAATTTCATCAAAAATCGGACTTTCGGGAATTCACTCAAAAATGATGCCAAACGGGTGCAAATGCTCCCCTGAAAGGTTTGGATGTCGAAACAGAAGGCTTTTTATCACAGGACAAGAAATCAGCCCTCGACAACTTAACCGGCTTAAATTTTTTTTTTGAAAAAATCCGTAAGCCCCGGGGTCACAATTTCATCAAAAATCTGACTTTCGGCAATTCACTCAAAAATGGTGCCAAACGGGTGCAAATGCTCCCCTGAAAGGTTTGGCGGTCGAAACAGAAGTTTTTTTATCACAGGACAAGATATCAGCCATCGACAACTTAACAGGCAGAATTTTTTTTTTGAAAAAATCCGTAAGCCTCGGGGTCACAATTTCATCAAAAATCTGACTTTCGACAATTCACTCAAAAATGGTGCCAAACGGGTGCAAATGCCCCCCTGAAAGGTTTGGCGGTCGAAACAGAAGTTTTTTTATCACAGGACAAGAAATCAGCCATCGACAACTTAACCGGCAGAAATTTTTTTTTTGAAAAAATCCGTAAGCCCCGGGGTCACAATTTCATCAAAAATCTGACTTTCGACAATTCACTCAAAAATGGTGCCAAAAGGGTGAAAATGCTCCCCTGAAGGGTTTGGCGGTCGAAACAGAAGTCTTTTTATCACAGGACAAGAAATCAGCCCTCGACAACTTAACCGGCTTAAATTCTTTTTTGAAAAAATCCGTAAGCCCCGGGGTCACAATTTCATCAAAAATCTGACTTTCGGCATTTCACTCAAAAACGGTGCCAAACAGGTGCAAATGCTCCCCTGAAAGGTTTGGCGGTCGAAACAGAAGTTTTTTTATCACTGGACAAGAAATCAGGCATCGACAACTTAACCCGCTTAAATTTTTTTTTTGAAAAAATCCGTAAGCCCCGGGGTCACAATTTCATCAAAAATCGGACTTTCGGGAATTCACTCAAAAATGGAGCTAAACGGTTGCAAATGCTCCCCTGAAACGTTTGGATGTCGAAAGAAAAGTCTTTTTATCACAGGACAAGAAATCAGCCCTCGCCAACTTAACCGGCTTAAATTTTTTTAAAAAAAAATCCGTAAGCCCCGGGGTCACAATTTCATCAAAAATCGGACTTTCGGCAATTCACTGAAAAATGGTGCCAAACGGTTGCAAATGCTCCCCTGAAAGGTTTGGCGGTCGAAACAGAAAGCTTTTTTATCACAGGAAAAGAAATCAGCCGTCGACAACCTAACCGGCAGAATTTTTCTTTTTGAAAAAATCCCTGAGCCCCGGGATCACAATTTCATCAAAATTCTGACTTTCGGCAATTCACTGAAAAATGGTGCCAAACGGGTGAAAATGATCCCCTGAAGGGTTTGGCGGTCGAAACAGAATTTTTTTTATCACAGGACAAGAAATCAGCCATCGACAAGTTAACCGGCAGAAATTTTTTTTTTGAAAAAATCCGTAAGCCCAGGGGTCACAATTTCATCAAAAATCTGACTTTCGACAATTCACTCAAAAATGGAGCTAAACGGTTGCAAATGCTCCCCTGAAAGGTTTGGCGGTCAAAACAGAAGGCTTTTTATCACAGGACAAGAAATCAGCCCTCGACAACTTAACCGGTAGAATTTTTTTTTGAAAAAATCCGTAAGCCCCGGGGTCACAATTTCATCAAAAATCTGACTTTCGGCAATTCACTCAAAAATGGAGCTAAACGGTTGCAAATGCTCCCCTGAAAGGTTTGGCGGTCGAAACAGAAAGCTTTTTTTCACAGGACAAGAAATCAGCCCTCAACAACTTAACCGGCAGAATTTTTTTTTTTTTGCAAAAATCCGTAAGCCCCGGAGTCACAATTTCATCAAAAATCTGACTTTCGGCAATTCACTCAAAAATGGTGCCAAACGGTTGCAAATGCTCCCCTGAAAGGTTTGGCGGTCGAAACAGAAAGCTTTTTTATCACAGGACAAGAAATCAGCCATCGACAAGTTAACCGGCAGAATTTTTTTTTTGAAAAAATCCGTAAGCCCCGGGGTCACACTTTCATCAAAAATCTGACTTTCGGCAATTCACTCAAAAATGGTGCCAAACGGTTGCAAATGCTCCCCTGAAACGTTTGGATGTCGAAACAGAAGTCTTTTTATCACAGGACAAGAAATCAGCCCTCGACATCTTAACCGGCTTAAATTTTTTTTTGAAAAAATCCGTAAGCCCCGGGGTCACAATTTCATCAAAAATGGGACTTTCTGGAATTCACTCAAAAATGGAGCTAAACGGTTGCAAATGCTCCGCTGAAAGGTTTGGCGGTCAAAACAGAAGGCTTTTTATCACAGGACAAGAAATCAGCCCTCAACAACTTAACCGGCAGAATTATTTTCTTGAAAAAATCCGTAAGCCCCGGGGTCACAATTTCATAAAAAATCTGACTATCGGCAATTCACTCAAAAATGGAGCTAAACGGTTGCAAATGCTCCCCTGAAAGGTTTGGCGGTCGAAACAGAAAGCTTTTTTTCACAGGACAAGAAATCAGCCATCGACAAGTTAACCGGCAGAATATTTTTTTTTTGAAAAAATCCGTAAGCCCCGGGGTCACATTTTCATCAAATATCTGACTTTCGTCAATACACTCAAAAATGGTGCCAAACGGTTGCAAATGCTCCCCTGAAAGGTCTGGCGGTCGAAACAGAAAGCTTTTTTATCACAGGAAAAGAAATCAGCCGTCGACAACTTAACCGGCAGAATTTTTTTTTTTGAAAAAGTTCGTAAGCCCCGGGGTCACAATTTCATCAAAAATGGGACTTCCGGGAATTCATTCAAAAATGGTGCCAAACGGGTGAAAATGCTCCCCTGAAGGGTTTGGCGGTCGAAACAGAATTTTTTTTATCACAGGACAAGAAATCAGCCATCGACAAGTTAACCGGCAGAATTTTTTTTTAAAAAAAATCCGTAAGCCCCGGGGTCACAATTTCATCAAAAATCTGACTTTCGACAATTCACTCAAAAATGGAGCTAAACGGTTGCAAATGCTCCCCTGAAAGGTTTGGCGGTCGAAACAGAAAGCTATTTTTCACAGGACAAGAAATCAGCCCTCAACAACTTAACCGGCAGAATTTTTTTTTTGCAAAAATCCGTAAGCCCCGGGGTCACAATTTCATCAAAAATCGGACTTCCGGGAATTCACTCAAAAATGGTGCCAAACGGGTGAAAATGCTCCCCTGAAGGGTTTGGCGGTCGAAACAGAATTTTTTTTATCACAGGACAAGAAATCAGCCATCGACAAGTTAACCGGCAGAATTTTTTTTTTTTGAAAAAATCCGTAAGCCCCGGGGTCACAATTTCATCAAAAATCTGACTTTCGACAATTCACTCAAAAATGGAGCTAAACGGTTGCAAATGCTCCCCTGACACATTTGGATGTCGAAACAGAAGGCTTTTTATCACAGGACAAGAAATCAGCCCTCGACAACTTAACCGGCTTAAATTTTTTTTTTGAAAAAATCCGTAAGCCCCGGGGTCACAATTTCATCAAAAATCTGACTTTCGGCAATTCACTCAAAAATGGTGCCAAACGGGTGCAAATGCTCCCCTGAAAGGTTTGGCGGTCGAAACAGAAGTTTTTTTATCACAGGACAAGAAATCAGCCATCGACAACTTAACCGGCAGAAATTTTTTTTTTGAAAAAATCCGTAAGCCCCGGGGTCACAATTTCATCAAAAATCTGACTTTCGACAATTCACTCAAAAATGGTGCCAAAAGGGTGAAAATGCTCCCCTGAAGGGTTTGGCGGTCGAAACAGAAGTCTTTTTATCACAGGACAAGAAATCAGCCCTCGACAACTTAACCGGCTTAAATTCTTTTTTGAAAAAATCCGTAAGCCCTGGGGTCACAATTTCATCAAAAATCGGACTTTCGGGAATTCACTCAAAAATGATGCCAAACGGGTGCAAATGCTCCCCTGAAAGGTTTGGCGGTCGAAACAGAAGGCTTTTTATCACAGGACAAGAAATCAGCCCTCAACAACTTAACCGGCAGAATTTTTTTTTTGAAAAAATCCGTAAGCCCCGGGGTCACAATTTCATCAAAAATCTGACTTTCGACAATTCACTCAAAAATGGTGCCAAACGGGTGCAAATGCCCCCCTGAAAGGTTTGGCGGTCGAAACAGAAGTTTTTTTATCACAGGACAAGAAATCAGCCATCGACAACTTAACCGGCAGAAATTTTTTTTTTGAAAAAATCCGTAAGCCCCGGGGTCACAATTTCATCAAAAATCTGACTTTCGACAATTCACTCAAAAATGGTGCCAAAAGGGTGAAAATGCTCCCCTGAAACATTTGGATGTCGAAACAGAAGTCTTTTTATCACAGGACAAGAAATCAGCCCTCGACAACTTAACCGGCTTAAATTCTTTTTTGAAAAAATCCGTAAGCCCTGGGGTCACAATTTCATCAAAAATCGGACTTTCGGGAATTCACTCAAAAATGATGCCAAACGGGAGCAAATGCTCCCCTGAAAGGTTTGGCGGTCGAAACAGAAGGCTTTTTATCACAGGACAAGAAATCAGCCCTCAACAACTTAACCGGCAGAATTTTTTTTTTGAAAAAATCCGTAAGCCCCGGGGTCACAATTTCATCAAAAAACTGACTTTCGGCAATTCACTCAAAAATGGTGCCAAATGGTTGCAAATGCTCCCCTGAAAGGTTTGGCGGTCGAAACAGAATTTTTTTTATCACAGGACAAGAAATCAGCCATCGACAAGTTAACCGGCAGAATATTTTTTTTTGAAAAAATCCGTAAGCCCCGGGGTCACAATTTCATCAAAAATCTGACTTTTGACAATTCACTCAAAAATGGAGCTAAACGGTTGCAAATGCTCCCCTGAAACATTTGGATGTCGAAACAGAAGTCTTTTTATCACAGGACAAGAAATCAGCCCTCGACAACTTAACCGGCTTAAATTCTTTTTTGAAAAAATCCGTAAGCCCTGGGGTCACAATTTCATCAAAAATCGGACTTTCGGGAATTCACTCAAAAATGATGCCAAACGGGTGCAAATGCTCCCCTGAAAGGTTTGGCGGTCGAAACAGAAGGCTTTTTATCACAGGACAAGAAATCAGCCCTCAACAACTTAACCGGCAGAATTTTTTTTTTGAAATAATTCGTAAGCCCCGGGGTCACAATTTCATCAAAAATCTGACTATCGGCAATTCACTCAAAAATGGAGCTAAACGGTTGCAAATGCTCCCCTGAAAGGTTTGGCGGTCGAAACAGAAAGCTTTTTTTCACAGGACAAGAAATCAGCCCTCAACAACTTAACCGGCAGAATTTTTTTTTTGCAAAAATCCGTAAGCACCGGGGTCACAATTTCATCAAAAAACTGACTTTCGGCAATTCACTCAAAAATGGTGCCAAACGGTTGCAAATGCTCCCCTGAAAGGTTTGGCGGTCGAAACAGAAAGCTTTTTTATCACAGGAAAAGAAATCAGCCGTCGACAACTTAACAGGCAGAATTTTATTTTTTGAAAAAATCCCTAAGCCCCGGGGTCACAATTTCATCAAAAATCTGACTTTCGTCAATACACTCAAAAATGGTGCCAAACGGGTGCAAATGCTCCCCTGAAAGGTTTGGCGGTCGAAACAGAATTTTTTTTATCACAGGACAAGAAATCAGCCATCGACAAGTTAACCGGCAGAATTTTTTTTTTTTTGAAAAAATCCGTAAGCCCCGGGGTCACAATTTCATCAAAAATCTGACTTTCGACAATTCACTCAAAAATGGAGCTAAACGGTTGCAAATGCTCCCCTGACACATTTGGATGTCGAAACAGAAGTCTTTTTATCACGGGACAAGAAATCAGCCCTCGACAACTTAACCGGCTTAAATTTTTTTTTGAAAAAATCTGTAAGCCCCGGGGTCACAATTTCATCAAAAATCGGACTTTCGGGAATTCACTCAAAAATGATGCCAAACGGGTGCAAATGCTCCCCTGAAAGGTTTGGATGTCGAAACAGAAGGCTTTTTATCACAGGACAAGAAATCAGCCCTCGACAACTTAACCGGCTTAAATTTTTTTTTTGAAAAAATCCGTAAGCCCCGGGGTCACAATTCATCAAAAATCTGACTTTCGGCAATTCACTCAAAAATGGTGCCAAACGGGTGCAAATGCTCCCCTGAAAGGTTCGGCGGTCGAAACAGAAGTTTTTTTATCACAGGACAAGAAATCAGCCATCGACAACTTAACCGGCAGAAATTTTTTTTTGAAAAAATCCGTAAGCCCCGGGGTCACAATTTCATCAAAAATCTGACTTTCGACATTTCACTCAAAAATGGTGCCAAAAGGGTGAAAATGCTCCCCTGAAGGGTTTGGCGGTCGAAACAGAAGTTTTTTTATCACAGGACAAGAAATCAGCCATCGACAAGTTAACCGGCAGAATTTTTTTATCACAGGACAAGAAATCAGCCCTCAACAACTTAACCGGCAGAATTTTTTTTTGGAAAAAATCCGTAAGCCCCGGGGTCACAATTTCATCAAAAATCTGACTATCGGCAATTCACTCAAAAATGGAGCTAAACGGTTGCAAATGCTCCCCTGAAAGGTTTGGCGGTCGAAACAGAAAGCTTTTTTTCACAGGACAAGAAATCAGCCCTCAACAACTTAACCGGCAGAATTTTTTTTTTGCAAAAATCCGTAAGCCCCGGGGTCACAATTTCATCAAAAAACTGACTTTCGGCAATTCACTCAAAAATGGTGCCAAACGGTTGCAACTGCTCCCCTGAAAGGTTTGGCGGTCGAAACAGAAAGCTTTTTTATCACAGGAAAAGAAATCAGCCGTCGACAACTTAACCGGCAGAATTTTATTTTTTGAAAAAATCCCTAAGCCCCGAGGTCACAATTTCATCAAAAATCTGACTTTCGTCAATACACTCAAAAATGGTGCCAAACGGGTGCAAATGCTCCCCTGAAAGGTTTGGCGGTCGAAACAGAAGTTTTTTTATCACAGGACAAGAAATCAGCCATCGACAAGTTAACCGGCAGAATTTTTTTTTTTGAAAAAATCCCTAAGCCCCGGGGTCACCATTTCATCAAAAATCTGACTTTCGGCAATTCACTCAAAAATGGTGCCAAACGGGTGAAAATGCACCCCTGAAGGGTTTGGCGGTCGAAACAGAATTTTTTTATCACAGGACAAGAAATCAGCCATCGACAAGTTAACCGGTAGAAAATTTTTTTTTGAAAAAATCCGTAAGCCCCGGGGTCACATTTTCATCAAAAATCTGACTTTCGGCAATTCACTCAAAAATGGTGCCAAACGGGTGCAAATGCTCCGCTGAAAGGTTTGGCGGTCGAAACAGAAGTTTTTTTATCACAGGACAAGAAATCACCCGTCGACAACTTAACCGGCAGAATTTTTTTTTTTGAAAAAGTTCGTAAGCCCCGGGGTCACAATTCCATCAAAAATGGGACTTCCGGGAATTCACTCAAAAATGGTGCCAAACGGGTGAAAATGCTCCCCTGAAGGGTTTGGCGGTCGAAACAGAATTTTTTTTATCACAGGACAAGAAATCAGCCATCGACAAGTTAACCGGCAGAAATTTTTTTTTGAAAAAATCCGTATGCCCCGGGGTCACAATTTCATCAAAAATCTGACTTTCGACAATTCACTCAAAAATGGAGGTAAACAGTTGCAAATGCTCCCCTGAAAGGTTTGGCGGTCGAAACAGAAAGCTATTTTTCACAGGACAAGAAATCAGCCCTCAACAACTTAACCGGCAGAATTTTTTTTTTGCAAAAATCCGTAAGCCCCGGGATCACAATTTCATCAAAAATCTGACTTTCGGCAATTCACTCAAAAATGGTGCCAAACGGTTGCAAATGCTCCCCAGAAACATTTGGATGTCGAAACAGAAGTCTTTTTATCACAGGACAAGAAATCAGCCCTCGACAACTTAACCGGCTTAAATTTTTTTTTTGAAAAAATCCGTAAGCCCCGGGGTCACAATTTCATCAAAAATCGGACTTCCGGGAATTCACTCAAAAATGGTGCCAAACGGGTGCAAATGCTCCCCTGAAGGGTTTGGCGGTCGAAGCAGAATTTTTTTTATCACAGGACAAGAAATCAGCCATCGACAAGTTAACCGGCAGAATTTTTTTTTTTTGAAAAAATCCGTAAGCTCCGGGGTCACAATTTCATCAAAAATCTGACTTTCGACAATTCACTCAAAAATGGAGCTAAACGGTTGCAAATGCTCCCCTGACACATTTGGATGTCGAAACAGAAGTCTTTTTATCACGGGACAAGAAATCAGCCCTCGACAACTTAACCGGCTTAAATTTTTTTTTGAAAAAATCCGTAAGCCCCGGGGTCACAATTTCATCAAAAATCAGACTTTCGGGAATTAACTCAAAAATGATGCCAAACGGGTGCAAATGCTCCCCTGAAAGGTTTGGATGTCGAAACAGAAGGCTTTTTATCACAGGACAAGAAATCAGCCATCGACAAGTTAACCGGCAGAATTTTTTTTTGGAAAAAATCCGAAAGCCCCGGGGTCACAATTTCATCAAAAATCTGACTATCGGCAATTCACTCAAAAATGGAGCTAAACGGTTGCAAATGCTCCCCTGAAAGGTTTGGCGGTCGAAACAGAAAGCTTTTTTTCACAGGACAAGAAATCAGCCCTCAACAACTTAACCGGCAGAATTTTTTTTTTGCAAAAATCCGTAAGCCCCGGGGTCACAATTTCATCAAAAAACTGACTTTCGGCAATTCACTCAAAAATGGTGCCAAACGGTTGCAAATGCTCCCCTGAAAGGTTTGGCGGTCGAAACAGAAAGCTTTTTTATCACAGGAAAAGAAATCAGCCGTCGACAACTTAACCGGCAGAATTTTATTTTTTGAAAAAATCCCTAAGCCCCGGGGTCACAATTTCATCAAAAATCTGACTTTCGTCAATACACTCAAAAATGGTGCCAAACGGGTGCAAATGCTCCCCTGAAAGGTTTGGCGGTCGAAACAGAAGTTTTTTTATCACAGGACAAGAAATCAGCCATCGACAAGTTAACCGGCAGAATTTTTTTTTTTGAAAAAATCCCTAAGCCCCGGGGTCGCCATTTCATCAAAAATCTGACTTTCGACAATTCACTCAAAAATGGTGCCAAACGGGTGAAAATGCACCCCTGAAGGGTTTGGCGGTCGAAACAGAATTTTTTTTATCACAGGACAAGAAATCACCCGTCGACAACTTAACCGGCAGAATTTTTTTTTTTGAAAAAGTTCGTAAGCCCCGGGGTCACAATTCCATCAAAAATGGGACTTCCGGGAATTCATTCAAAAATGGTGCCAAACGGGTGAAAATGCTCCCCTGAAAGGTTTGGCGGTCGAAACAGAAAGCTATTTTTCACAGGACAAGAAATCAGCCCTCGACAACTTAACCGGCAGAATATTTTTTTGCAAAAATCCCTAAGCCCCGGGGTCACAATTTCATCAAAAATCTGACTTTCGTCAATACACTCAAAAATGGTGCCAAACGGGTGCAAATGCTCCCCTGAAAGGTTTGGCGGTCGAAACAGAAGTTTTTTCATCACAGGACAAGAAATCAGCCATCGACAAGTTAACCGGCAGAATTTTTTTTTTTGAAAAAATCCCTAAGCCCCGGGGTCGCCATTTCATCAAAAATCTGACTTTCGACAATTCACTCAAAAATGGTGCCAAACGGGTGAAAATGCACCCCTGAAGGGTTTGGCGGTCGAAACAGAATTTTTTTTATCACAGGACAAGAAATCACCCGTCGACAACTTAACCGGCAGAATTTTTTTTTGAAAAAATCCGTAAGCCCCGGCGTCACAATTTCATCAAAAATCTGACTTTCGGCAATTCACTCAAAAATGGAGCTAAACGGTTGCAAATGCTCCCCTGAAATGTTTGGCGGTCGAAACAGAAAGCTTTTTTTCACAGGACAAGAAATCAGCCATCGACAAGTTAACCGGCAGAATTTTTTTTTTTTGAAAAAATCCGTAAGCCCCGGGGTCACAATTTCATCAAAAATCTGACTTTCGACAATTCACTCAAAAATGGAGCTAAACGGTTGCAAATGCTCCCCTGACACATTTGGATGTCGAAACAGAAGTCTTTTTATCACGGGACAAGAAATCAGCCCTCGACAACTTAACCGGCTTAAATTTTTTTTTGAAAAAATCCGTAAGCCCCGGGGTCACAATTTCATCAAAAATCAGACTTTCGGGAATTAACTCAAAAATGATGCCAAACGGGTGCAAATGCTCCCCTGAAAGGTTTGGATGTCGAAACAGAAGGCTTTTTATCACAGGACAAGAAATCAGCCATCGACAAGTTAACCGGCAGAATTTTTTTTTGGAAAAAATCCGAAAGCCCCGGGGTCACAATTTCATCAAAAATCTGACTATCGGCAATTCACTCAAAAATGGAGCTAAACGGTTGCAAATGCTCCCCTGAAAGGTTTGGCGGTCGAAACAGAAAGCTTTTTTTCACAGGACAAGAAATCAGCCCTCAACAACTTAACCGGCAGAATTTTTTTTTTGCAAAAATCCGTAAGCCCCGGGGTCACAATTTCATCAAAAAACTGACTTTCGGCAATTCACTCAAAAATGGTGCCAAACGGTTGCAAATGCTCCCCTGAAAGGTTTGGCGGTCGAAACAGAAAGCTTTTTTATCACAGGAAAAGAAATCAGCCGTCGACAACTTAACCGGCAGAATTTTATTTTTTGAAAAAATCCCTAAGCCCCGGGGTCACAATTTCATCAAAAATCTGACTTTCGTCAATACACTCAAAAATGGTGCCAAACGGGTGCAAATGCTCCCCTGAAAGGTTTGGCGGTCGAAACAGAAGTTTTTTTATCACAGGACAAGAAATCAGCCATCGACAAGTTAACCGGCAGAATTTTTTTTTTTGAAAAAATCCCTAAGCCCCGGGGTCGCCATTTCATCAAAAATCTGACTTTCGACAATTCACTCAAAAATGGTGCCAAACGGGTGAAAATGCACCCCTGAAGGGTTTGGCGGTCGAAACAGAATTTTTTTTATCACAGGACAAGAAATCACCCGTCGACAACTTAACCGGCAGAATTTTTTTTTTTGAAAAAGTTCGTAAGCCCCGGGGTCACAATTCCATCAAAAATGGGACTTCCGGGAATTCATTCAAAAATGGTGCCAAACGGGTGAAAATGCTCCCCTGAAAGGTTTGGCGGTCGAAACAGAAAGCTATTTTTCACAGGACAAGAAATCAGCCCTCGACAACTTAACCGGCAGAATATTTTTTTGCAAAAATCCCTAAGCCCCGGGGTCACAATTTCATCAAAAATCTGACTTTCGTCAATACACTCAAAAATGGTGCCAAACGGGTGCAAATGCTCCCCTGAAAGGTTTGGCGGTTGAAACAGAAGTTTTTTCATCACAGGACAAGAAATCAGCCATCGACAAGTTAACCGGCAGAATTTTTTTTTTTGAAAAAATCCCTAAGCCCCGGGGTCGCCATTTCATCAAAAATCTGACTTTCGACAATTCACTCAAAAATGGTGCCAAACGGGTGAAAATGCACCCCTGAAGGGTTTGGCGGTCGAAACAGAATTTTTTTTATCACAGGACAAGAAATCACCCGTCGACAACTTAACCGGCAGAATTTTTTTTTTTGAAAAAGTTCGTAAGCCCCGGGGTCACAATTCCATCAAAAATGGGACTTCCGGGAATTCATTCAAAAATGGTGCCAAACGGGTGAAAATGCTCCCCTGAAGGGTTTGGCGGTCGAAACAGAATTTTTTTTATCACAGGACAAGAAATCAGCCATCGACAAGTTAACCGGCAGAATTTTTTTTTTAAAAAAATCCGTATGCCCCGGGGTCACAATTTCATCAAAAATCTGACTTTCGACAATTCACTCAAAAATGGAGCTAAACGGTTGCAAATGCTCCCCTGAAAGGTTTGGCGGTCGAAACAGAAAGCTATTTTTCACAGGACAAGAAATCAGCCCTCAACAACTTAACCGGCAGAATTTTTTTTTTGCAAAAATCCGTAAGCCCCGGGGTCACAATTTCATCAAAAATCGGACTTCCGGGAATTCACTCAAAAATGGTGCCAAACGGGTGCAAATGCTCCCCTGAAGGGTTTGGCGGTCGAAACAGAATTTTTTTTATCACAGGACAAGAAATCAGCCATCGACAAGTTAACCGGCAGAATTTTTTTTTTTGAAAAAATCCGTAAGCCCCGGGGTCACAATTTCATCAAAAATCTGACTTTCGACAATTCACTCAAAAATGGAGCTAAACGGTTGCAAATGCTCCCCTGACACATTTGGATGTCGAAACAGAAGTCTTTTTATCACGGGACAAGAAATCAGCCCTCGACAACTTAACCGGCTTAAATTTTTTTTTGAAAACATCCGTAAGCCCCGGGGTCACAATTTCATCAAAAATCGGACTTTCGGGAATTCACTCAAAAATGATGCCAAACGGGTGCAAATGCTCCCCTGAAAGGTTTGGCGGTCGAAACAGAAGTTTTTTTATCACAGGACAAGAAATCAGCCATCGACAACTTAACAGGCAGAATTTTTTTTTTGAAAAAATCCGTAAGCCCCGGGGTCACAATTTCATCAAAAATCTGACTTTCGACAATTCACTCAAAAATGGTGCCAAACGGGTGCAAATGCCCCCCTGAAAGGTTTGGCGGTCGAAACAGAAGTTTTTTTATCACAGGACAAGAAATCAGCCATCGACAACTTAACCGGCAGAAAATTTTTTTTTGAAAAAATCCGTAAGCCCCGGAGTCACAATTTCATCAAAAATCTGACTTTCGACAATTCACTCAAAAATGGTGCCAAAAGGGTGAAAATGCTCCCCTGAAGGGTTTGGCGGTCGAAACAGAAGTCTTTTTATCACAGGACAAGAAATCAGCCCTCGACAACTTAACCGGCTTAAATTCTTTTTTGAAAAAATCCGTAAGCCCTGGGGTCACAATTTCATCAAAAATCGGACTTTCGGGAATTCACTCAAAAATGATGCCAAACGGGTGCAAATGCTCCCCTGAAAGGTTTGGCGGTCGAAACAGAAGGCTTTTTATCACAGGACAAGAAATCAGCCCTCAACAACTTAACCGGCAGAATTTTTTTTTTGAAAAAATCCGTAAGCCCCGGGGTCACAATTTCATCAAAAATCTGACTTTCGACAATTCACTCAAAAATGGTGCCAAACGGGTGCAAATGCCCCCCTGAAAGGTTTGGCGGTCGAAACAGAAGTTTTTTTATCACAGGACAAGAAATCAGCCATCGACAACTTAACCGGCAGAAATTTTTTTTTTGAAAAAATCCGTAAGCCCCGGGGTCACAATTTCATCAAAAATCTGACTTTCGACAATTCACTCAAAAATGGTGCCAAAAGGGTGAAAATGCTCCCCTGAAGGGTTTGGCGGTCGAAACAGAAGTCTTTTTATCACAGGACAAGAAATCAGCCCTCGACAACTTAACCGGCTTAAATTCTTTTTTGAAAAAATCCTTAAGCCCTGGGGTCACAATTTCATCAAAAATCGGACTTTCGGGAATTCACTCAAAAATGATGCCAAACGTGTGCAAATGCTCCCCTGAAAGGTTTGGCGGTCGAAACAGAAGGCTTTTTATCACAGGACAAGAAATCAGCCCTCAACAACTTAACCGGCAGAATTTTTTTTTTGAAAAAATCCGTAAGCCCCGGGGTCACAATTTCATCAAAAATCTGACTATCGGCAATTCACTCAAAAATGGAGCTAAACGGTTGCAAATGCTCCCCTGAAAGGTTTGGCGGTCGAAACAGAAAGCTTTTTTTCACAGGACAAGAAATCAGCCATTGACAAGTTAACCGGCAGAAATTTTTTTTTTGAAAAAATCCGTAAGCCCCGGGGTCACAATTTCATCAAAAATCTGACTTTCGACAATTCACTCAAAAATGGTGCCAAAAGGGTGAAAATGCTCCCCTGAAGGGTTTGGCGGTCGAAACAGAATTTTTTTTATCACAGGACAAGAAATCAGCCATCGACAAGTTAACTTGCAGAATTTTTTTTTTTGAAAAAATCCGTAAGCCCAGGGGTCACAATTTCATCAAAAATCTGACTTTTGACAATTCACTCAAAAATGGAGCTAAACGGTTGCAAATGCTCCCCTGAAACATTTGGATGTCGAAACAGAAGTCTTTTTATCACAGGACAAGAAATCAGCCCTCGACAACTTAACCGGCTTAAATTCTTTTTTGAAAAAATCCGTAAGCCCTGGGGTCACAATTTCATCAAAAATCGGACTTTCGGGAATTCACTCAAAAATGATGCCAAACGGGTGCAAATGCTCCCCTGAAAGGTTTGGCGGTCGAAACAGAAGGCTTTTTATCACAGGACAAGAAATCAGCCCTCAACAACTTAACCGGCAGAATTTTTTTTTTGAAAAAATTCGTAAGCCCCGGGGTCACAATTTCATCAAAAATCCGACTATCGGCAATTCACTCAAAAATGGAGCTAAACGGTTGCAAATGCTCCCCTGAAAGGTTTGGCGGTCGAAACAGAAAGCTTTTTTATCACAGGAAAAGAAATCAGCCGTCGACAACTTAACAGGCAGAATTTTATTTTTTGAAAAAATCCGTAAGCCCCGGGGTCACAATTTCATCAAAAATCTGACTTTCGACATTTCACTCAAAAATGGTGCCAAAAGGGTGAAAATGCTCCCCTGAAGGGTTTGGCGGTCGAAACAGAAGTTTTTTTATCACAGGACAAGAAATCAGCCATCGACAAGTTAACCGGCAGAATTTTTTTTTTTGAAAAAATCCGTAAGCCCCGGGGTCACAATTTCATCAAAAATCTGACTTTTGACAATTCACTCAAAAATGGAGCTAAACGGTTGCAAATGCTCCCCTGAAACATTTGGATGTCGAAACAGAAGTCTTTTTATCACAGGACAAGAAATCAGCCCTCGACAACTTAACCGGCTTAAATTCTTTTTTGAAAAAATCCGTAAGCCCTGGGGTCACAATTTCATCAAAAATCGGACTTTCGGGAATTCACTCAAAAATGATGCCAAACGGGTGCAAATGCTCCCCTGAAAGGTTTGGCGGTCGAAACAGAAGGCTTTTTATCACAGGACAAGAAATCAGCCCTCAACAACTTAACCGGCAGAATTTTTTTTTGGAAAAAATCCGTAAGCCCCGGGGTCACAATTTCATCAAAAATCTGACTATCGGCAATTCACTCAAAAATGGAGCTAAACGGTTGCAAATGCTCCCCTGAAAGGTTTGGCGGTCGAAACAAAAAAATTTTTTTCACAGGACAAGAAATCAGCCCTCAACAACTTAACCGGCAGAATTTTTTTTTTGCAAAAATCCGTAAGCACCGGGGTCACAATTTCATCAAAAAACTGACTTTCGGCAATTCACTCAAAAATGGTGCCAAACGGTTGCAAATGCTCCCCTGAAAGGTTTGGCGGTCGAAACAGAAAGCTTTTTTATCACAGGAAAAGAAATCAGCCGTCGACAACTTAACCGGCAGAATTTTATTTTTTGAAAAAATCCCTAAGCCCCGGGGTCACAATTTCATCAAAAATCTGACTTTCGTCAATACACTCAAAAATGGTGCCAAACGGGTGCAAATGCTCCCCTGAAAGGTTTGGCGGTCGAAACAGAAGTTTTTTTATCACAGGACAAGAAATCAGCCATCGACAAGTTAACCGGCAGAATTTTTTTTTTTGAAAAAATCCCTAAGCCCCGGGGTCACCATTTCATCAAAAATCTGACTTTCGGCAATTCACTCAAAAATGGTGCCAAACGGGTGAAAATGCACCCCTGAAGGGTTTGGCGGTCGAAACAGAATTTTTTTATCACAGGACAAGAAATCAGCCATCGACAAGTTAACCGGTAGAAAATTTTTTTTTGAAAAAATCCGTAAGCCCCGGGGTCACATTTTCATCAAAAATCTGACTTTCGGCAATTCACTCAAAAATGGTGCCAAACGGGTGCAAATGCTGCCCTGAAAGGTTTGGCGGTCGAAACAGAAGTTTTTTTATCACAGGACAAGAAATCACCCGTCGACAACTTAACCGGCAGAATTTTTTTTTTTGAAAAAGTTCGTAAGCCCCGGGGTCACAATTCCATCAAAAATGGGACTTCCGGGAATTCACTCAAAAATGGTGCCAAACGGGTGAAAATGCTCCCCTGAAGGGTTTGGCGGTCGAAACAGAATTTTTTTTATCACAGGACAAGAAATCAGCCATCGACAAGTTAACCGGCAGAATTTTTTTTTTGAAAAAATCCGTATGCCCCGGGGTCACAATTTAATCAAAAATCTGACTTTCGACAATTCACTCAAAAATGGAGGTAAACAGTTGCAAATGCTCCCCTGAAAGGTTTGGCGGTCGAAACAGAAAGCTATTTTTCACAGGACAAGAAATCAGCCATCGACAACTTAACAGGCAGAATTTTTTTTTTTTGAAAAAATCCGTAAGCCGGGCCGGGTCACAATTTCATCAAAAATCTGCCTTTCGGCAATTCACTCAAAAATGGTGCCAAACGGTTGCAAATGCTCCCCTGAAAGGTTTGGCGGTCGAAACAGAAAGCTTTTTTATCAGAGGAAAAGAAATCAGCCGTCGACAACTTAACCGGCAGAATTTTTTTTTTAAAAAAAAATCCCTAAACCCCGGGGTCACAATTTCATCAAAAATTCTGCCGGTTAAGTTGTCGATGGCTGATTTCTTGTCCTGTGATGAAAAAGCCTTCTGTTTTGACCGCCAAACCTTTCAGGGGAGCATTTGCAACCGTTTAGCTCCATTTTTGAGTGAATTGTCGAAAGTCAGATTTTGGATGAAATTGTGACCCCGGGGCTTAGGGATTTTTTAAAAAATAAAATTCTGCCGGTTAAGTTGTCGATGGCTGATTTCTTGTCCTGTGATGAAAAAACTTCTGTTTTGACCGCCAAACCTTTCAGGGGAGCATTTGCACCCGTTTGGCACCATTTTTGAGTGAATTGCCGAAAGTCAGATTTTTGATGAAATTGTGACCCCGGGGCTTAGGGATTTTTTCAAAAAAAAATATTCTGCCGGTTAACTTGTCGATGGCTGATTTCTTGTCCTGTGATGAAAAAACTTCTGTTTCGACCGCCAAACCTTTCAGGGGAGCATTTGCAACCTTTCAGGGGAGCATTTGCACCTGTTTGGCACCATTTTTCAGTGAATTGCCGAAAGTCAGATTTTTGATGAAATTGTGACCCCGGCCCGGCTTACGGATTTCTTCAAAAAAAATAATTCTGCCTGTTAAGTTATCGAAGGATGATTTCTTGTCCTGTGATAAAAAAACTTCTGTTGCGACCGCCAAACCTTTCAGGGGAGCATTTGCAACCGTTTGGCTCCATTTTTTAGTGAATTCCCGAAAGTCCGATTTTTGATGAAATTGTGACCCCGGGGCTTACGGATTTTTTCAAAAAAAAATTCTGCCGGTTAAGTTGTCGAGGGCTCATTTCTTGTCCTGTGATAAAAAGCCTTCTGTTTCGACCGCCAAACCTTTCAGGGGAGCATTTTCACCCGTTTGGCACCATTTTTGAGTGAATTGCCGAAAGTCCGATTTTTGATGAAATTGTGACCCCGGGGCTTACGGATTTTTTCAAAAAAAAATTTCTGCCTGTTAAGTTGTCGATGGCTGATTTCTTGTCCTGTGATAAAAAAACTTCTGTTTCGACCGCCAAACCTTTCAGGGGAGCATTTGCACCCGTTTGGCACCATTTTTGAGTGAATTGCCGAAAGTCAGATTTTTGATGAAATTGTGACCCTGGGGCTTAGGGCTTTTTTTAAAAATAAAATTCTGCCGTTTAAGTTGTCGACGGCTGATTTCTTTTCCTGTGATAAAAAAGCTTTCTTTTTCGACCGCCAAACCTTTCAGGGGAGCATTTGCAACCGTTTAGCTCCATTTTTGAGTGAATTCCCGAAAGTCAGATTTTTCATGAAATTGTGACCCCGGGGCTTACGGATTTTTTTCAAAAAAAAATTTCTGCCGGTTAACTTGTCGAAGGCTGATTTCTTTTCCTGTGATAAAAAAGCTTTCTGTTTCGACCGCCAAACCTTTCAGGGGAGCATTTGCAACCGTTTAGCTCCATTTTTGAGTGAATTGTCGAAAGTCAGATTTTGGATGAAATTGTGACCCCGGGGCTTATGGATTTTTTCAAAAAAAAAAATTCTGCCGGTTAAGTTGTCGATGGCTGATTTCTTGTCCTGTGATAAAAAAACTTCTGTTTCGACCGCCAAACCTTTCAGGGGAGCATTTGCACCCGTTTGGCACCATTTTTGAGTGAATTGCCGAAAGTCAGATTTTTGATGAAATTGTGACCCCGGCCCGGCTTACGGATTTTTTTAAAAATAAAATTCTGCCGGTTAAGTTGTCGAGGGCTGATTTCTTGTCCTGTGATAAAAAGCCTTCTGTTTCGACCGCCAAACCTTTCAGGGGAGCATTTGCACCCATTTGGCTCCATTTTTGAGTGCATTCCCGAAAGTCTGATTTTTGATGAAATTGTGACCCCGGGGCTTACGGATTTTTTTTTAAAAAAAAAATTCTGCCGGTTAAGTTGTCGAGGGCTGATTTCTTGTCTTGTGATAAAAAGGCTTCTGTTTCGACCGCCAAACCTTTCAGGGGAGCAGTTGCCACCGTTTGGCACCATTTTTGAGTGAATTGCCGAAAGTCCGATTTTTGATGAAATTGTGACCCCGGGGCTTACGGATTTTTTCAGAAAAAAATTTTCTACCGGTTATGTTGACGAGGGCTGATTTCTTGTCCTGTGATAAAAAGCCTTCTGTTTCGACATCCAAACGTTTCAGGGGAGCATTTGCAACAGTTTGGCAACATTTTTGAGTGAATTGCCGAAAGTCAGATTTTTGATGAAATTGTGACCCCGGGGCTTAGGGATTTTTTCAAAAAAAAATATTCTGCCGGTTAACTTGTCGATGGCTGATTTCTTGTCCTGTGATAAAAAAACTTCTGTTTCGACCGCCAAACCTTTCAAGGGAGCATTTGCAACCGTTTAGCTCCATTTTTGAGTGAATTGTCGAAAGTCAGATTTTTGATGAAATTGTGACCCCGGGGCTTACGGATTTTTTCAAAAAAAAATTTATGCCGTTTAAGTTGTCGATGGCTGATTTCTTGTCCTGTGATAAAAAAACTTCTGTTTCGACCGCCAAACCTTTCAAGGGAGCATTTGCACCCGTTTGGCTCCATTTTTGAGTGAATTCCCGAAAGTCCGATCTTTGATGAAATTGTGACCCCCGGGGCTTTGGGATTTTTTTTTTTAAAAAAACCTGCCGGTTAACTTGTCGATGGCTGATTACTTGTCCTGTGATAAAAAAACTTCTGTTTCGACCGCCAAACCTTTCAGGGGAGCATTTGCACCCGTTTAGCTCCATTTTTGAGTGAATTGCCGAAAGTCAGATTTTTGATGAAATTGTGACCCCGGGGCTTAGGGATTTTTTTAAAAATAAAATTCTGCCGGTTAAGTTGTCGATGGCTGATTTCTTGTCCTGTGATGAAAAAACTTCTGTTTTGACCGCCAAACCTTTCAGGGGAGCATTTGCAACCGTTTAGCTCCATTTTTGAGTGAATTGTCAAAAGTCAGATTTTGGATGAAATTGTGACCCCGGGGCTTAGGGATTTTTTTAAAAATAAAATTCTGCCGGTTAAGTTGTCGATGGCTGATTTCTTGTCCTGTGATGAAAAAACTTCTGTTTTGACCGCCAAACCTTTCAGGGGAGCATTTGCACCCGTTTGGCACCATTTTTGAGTGAATTGCCGAAAGTCAGATTTTAGATGAAATTGTGACCCCGGGGCTTAGGGATTTTTTTAAAAATAAAATTATGCCGGTTAAGTTGTCGAGGGCTGATTTCTTGTCCTGTGATAAAAAGCCTTCTGTTTCGACCGCCAAACCTTTCAGGGGAGCATTTGCAACCGTTTAGCTCCATTTGTGAGTCAATTGTCGAAAGTCAGATTTTTGATGAAATTGTGACGCCGGGGCTTACGGATTTTTTTTTTTTAAAAAAATTCTGCCTGTTAAGTTGTCGATGGCTGATTTCTTGTCCTTTGATAAAAAAACTTCTGTTTCGACCGCCAAACCTTTCAGGGGAGCATTTGCACCCGTTTGGCTCCATTTTTGAGTGCATTCCCGAAAGTCTGATTTTTGATGAAATTGTGACCCCTGGGCTTACGGATTTTTTCAAAAAAAAAAAATTCTGCCGGTTAAGTTGTCGACGGCTGATTTCTTTTCCTGTGATAAAAAAGCTTTCTGTTTCGACCGCCAAACCTTTCAGGGGAGCATTTTCAACCGTTTGGCACAATTTTTGAGTGAATTGCCGAAAGTCAGATTTCTGATGAAATTGTGACCCCGGCCCGGCTTACGGATTTTTTCAAAAAAAAATTTTCTGCCGGTTAAGTTGTCGAGGGCTGATTTCTTGTCCTGTGATAAAAAGCCTTCTGTTTCGACTGCCAAACCTTTCAGGGGAGCAGTTGCAACCGTTTGGCACCATTTTTGAGTGAATTGCCGAAAGTCCGATTTTTGATGAAATTGTGACCCCGGGGCTTACGGATTTTTTCAAAAAAAAAAAAATTCTGCCGGTTAAGTTGTCGATGGCTGATTTCTTGTCCTGTGATAAAAAAACTTCTGTTTCGATCGCCAAACCTTTCAGGGGAGCATTTGCAACCGTTTAGCTCCATTTTTGAGTGAATTGCCGAAAGTCAGATTTTTCATGAAATTGTGACCCCGGAGCTTACAGATTTTTTCAAAAAAAAAAATTCTGCCGGTTAACTTGTCGATGGCTGATTTCTTTTCCTGTGATAAAAAAGCTTTCTGTTTCGACCGCCAAACCTTTAAGGGGAGCATTAGCAACCGTTTGGCACCATTTTTGAGTGAATTGTCGAAAGTCAGATTTTTGATGAAATTGTGACCCTGGGGCTTAGGGATTTTTTCAAAAAAAAAAATTCTGCCGGTTAAGTTGTCGACGGCTGATTTCTTTTCCTGTGATAAAAAAGCTTTCTGTTTCGACCGCCAAACCTTTCAGGGGAGCATTTGCAACAGTTTGGCACAATTTTTGAGTGAATTGCCGAAAGTCAGATTTTTGATGAAATTGTGACCCCGGCCCGGCTTACGGATTTTTTCAAAAAAAAAAATTCTGCCTGTTAAGTTGTCGATGGCTGATTTCTTGTCCTGTGATAAAAAAGCTTTCTGTTTCGACCGCCAAACCTTTCAGGGGAGCATTTGCAACCGTTTGGCACAATTTTTGAGTGAATTGCCGAAAGTCAGATTTTTGATGAAATTGTGTCCCCGGCCCGGCTTACAGATTTTTTCAAAAAAAATAATTCTGCCTGTTAAGTTGTCGATGGCTGATTTCTTGTCCTGTGATAAAAAGCCTTCTGTTTCGACCGCCAAACCTTTCAGGGGAGCAGTTGCAACCGTTTGGCACCATTTTTGAGTGAATTGCCGAAAGTCCGATTTTTGATGAAATTGTGACTTTCGGCAATTCACTCAAAAATGTTGCCAAACTGTTGCAAATGCTCCCCTGAAACGTTTGGATGTCGAAACAGAAGGCTTTTTATCACAGGACAAGAAATCAGCCCTCGTCAACATAACCGGTAGAAAATTTTTTTCTGAAAAAATCCGTAAGCCCCGGGGTCACAATTTCATCAAAAATCGGACTTTCGGCAATTCACTCAAAAATGGTGCCAAACGGTGGCAACTGCTCCCCTGAAAGGTTTGGCGGTCGAAACAGAAGCCTTTTTATCACAAGACAAGAAATCAGCCCTCGACAACTTAACCGGCAGAATTTTTTTAAAAAAAAAAATCCGTAAGCCCCGGGGTCACAATTTCATCAAAAATCAGACTTTCGGGAATGCACTCAAAAATGGAGCCAAACGGGTGCAAATGCTCCCCTGAAAGGTTTGGCGGTCGAAACAGAAGTTTTTTTATCAAAGGACAAGAAATCAGCCATCGACAACTTAACAGGCAGAATTTTTTTTTTTGAAAAAATCCGTAAGCCCAGGGGTCACAATTTCATCAAAAATCTGACTTTCGACAATTGACTCACAAATGGAGCTAAACGGTTGCAAATGCTCCCCTGAAAGGTTTGGCGGTCGAAACAGAAGGCTTTTTATCACAGGACAAGAAATCAGCCCTCGACAACTTAACCGGCAGAATTATATTTTTAAAAAAATCCGTAAGCCGGGCCGGGGTCACAATTTCATCAAAAATCTGACTTTCGGCAATTCACTCAAAAATGGTGCCAAACGGGTGCAAATGCTCCCCTGAAAGGTTTGGCGGTCGAAACAGAAGTTTTTTTATCACAGGACAAGAAATCAGCCATCGACAACTTAACCGGCAGAATTTTTTTTTTGAAAAAATCCGTAAGCCCCGGGGTCACAATTTCATCCAAAATCTGACTTTCGACAATTCACTCAAAAATGGAGCTAAACGGTTGCAAATGCTCCCCTGAAAGGTTTGGCGGTCGAAACAGAAGTTTTTTCATCACAGGACAAGAAATCAGCCATCGACAAGTTAACCGGCAGAATTTTTTTTAAAAAAAAAATCCCTAAGCCCCGGGGTCACAATTTCATCAAAAAACTGACTTTCGGCAATTCACTCAAAAATGTTGCCAAACGGTTGCAAATGCTCCCCTGAAACGTTTGGATGTCGAAACAGAAGGCTTTTTATCACAGGACAAGAAATCAGCCATCGACAACTTAACAGGCAGAATTTTTTTTTTTGAAAAAATCCGTAAGCCGGGCCGGGGTCACAATTTCATCAAAAATCTGACTTTCGGCAATTCACTCAAAAATTGTGCCAAACGGTTGCAAATGCTCCCCTGAAAGGTTTGGCGGTCGAAACAGAAAGCTTTTTTATCACAGGAAAAGAAATCAGCCGTTGACAACTTAACCGGCAGAATTTTTTTTTTTGAAAAAATCCCTAAGCCCTGGGGTCACAATTTCATCAAAAATCTGACTTTCGACAATTCACTCAAAAATTGAGGTAAACAGTTGCAAATGCTCCCCTGAAAGGTTTGGCGGTCGAAACAGAAAGCTATTTTTCACAGGACAAGAAATCAGCCCTCAACAACTTAACCGGCAGAATTTTTTTTTTGAAAAAATCCGTAAGCCCCGGGGTCACAATTTCATCAAAAATCTGACTTTCGACAATTCACTCAAAAATGGAGCTAAACGGTTGCAAATGCTCCCGTGAAAGGTTTGGCGGTCCAAATAGAAGGCTTTTTATCACAGGACAAGAAATCAGCCCTCGACAACTTAACCGGCAGAATTTTTTTTTTGAAAAAATCCGTAAGCCCCGGTGTCAGGGAATCAGGAGCAGGAGCACTAGGGAGAGAGGATTGGGAGAGCGAAGGGGAATAATCCGAGGGCAGCGTAGGGGAGTATGACAGTGGCCCGAGAGATTCCATGAGCTTCTCCAGTGAATCAGAAGATTCCCAGAAGGGGGCGCCGATGGTCAGGGCAAGGGGGGTCCCAGGGGGGACGCACCAGAAACAAGGAGCCAGAGGGGAACCCCAAAGCAGCAGTGGAGGATCGGGACCAGTTTCCCCACCAGAGCGTAGTGGGGGGGAGGAGTCACATGTGTCAGGAGCAGTGTCTCCTCCAGAGAGGGAGTCAGGGCTGACCACGCCTCCAACGGAGGGGAGGTCAGTTGCAGCTAGCCCCCCCGATGGGGGAAGCAGTGACAGCAGCAGTGGAACGGTCAGGAGGAAAGCTGCTGGCTGGGCGCGCGCGCCAAGTTCAAATGTGCAGGCGCGCGGAACAGCAGGAGACCCGGATGGGGAACCAGCTCCTAAAGCCCGCCGGAGGGAGGGAGAAGGCTCAGGGGAATCAGCGGGAGAAGAGGCTAGAAAGGGCGGAACCCCGGCGGGCAGGCGGACCCAGAGGAGGAAGGAGCAGCGGAGAAGGTGGAGCAAGGCTAGAATCTTAAATTGGTGTCAAGGGGGAGGAGACTCAGACGGAGCATCAGTGGTCTGACACTTTAGACGTGGGGCTGCGCGCTGCGGCTCTGGAAGTGAAACTGAACTTCAATAAAGACTTTTATACTTAACAAGGAAGCAGCGTTGGTCCTTTGTGAGCTGGGACCTAGGGTAGCTCTGACAGTATGCTCCGTCTCCTATAAAAACCTCGCAGCGTGAGTTGGTGCAGCGAGGGGCAAGACTTGGTGTTTTGCAAGCTCACGAAGATAGGCAAAGATGGCTACAGAGAGCCAGGTGAAAGAACTGCAAGAAGCAGTGACGACGCTTTACGCAGAAGTAGCAGCATCCAGGAAAAGAGAAGAGGAAGCAGTAGCGCTCTGCCGGGATCTGCAGGCAAGGTGGGACCGTTGGGGGAAAGAGGGGCTTCCAGGACCCAAACCGGAGGGAGTTGGCCTCGGGAAGAGGGGGGGCAGCCTAGTAGCCCACTTCGATGGGAACCTGCAGCAATACCCTAACTTCAGAGCTGACGTGGTTTACGCGCTCAATTTGCTTCGGAAGGACTTTAGAGATGAGGAAGAGAAAGTGGGCTTCATAATCACTCATTTGCATGGGGAAGCAAAAGCGTGGCTGCGGAATTTGTGGCGCGAAGAAGACCCCGCCCTCAAAGATTCCGATGCATTTATCAAAGCTATGGACGCTTGCTTTAAATCTACGGTAGATGTAGATGTTGCTCGGAGGGAAATGCATGGACTACAGCAAGGGAAAGCGACGGTGAGGCAATATCACTCACGCTTTTTTGCCTTATTGAACGTGCTGGGCTGGGAGAAGGACTCTATTGCTGTCAGAGACCTGTTCTGGGAGGGGCTAAGTGGAGAGGTGAAAGATGAGCTGGCAAGAGGTGAACGACCGCAAAGTACCCAAGAAGTTGCCCAAAGAGCGTTGGCGATTGGTGTGCGCCTGGAAGGACGCCCTTGGAGCAGGGAGGAGGGACGTAAGGCAAGCAGCCCAGCCAGGACAACCCCTTTCTTTCCCAGAGAGGCGGGGCGGGCGCTGTCCATGCCTCCTTTGGGAAGGGGAGAAGAGCCGATGGAGATTGGTGGTGCCAGGGCTCAGACTGCCAGCAGAGCCCAAACACCGGGAGCAGTCAAGGCGAAGGCTCCTAGAGGGACCAGGAAGTGCTACATCTGCGACAGTGCTCAGCACATGGCCAAAGAGTGTCCCCAGAGGCTCCAGAAGCACACTGCAGCCTCAGCAACAGTAAAGGGAACAAGTCAGCAGCCGAAGCAGCCGCAGGGGGAAGAAGACGCCTGGTTGGAAACAGAGCCACTGGGGCCCAACCAGGCAAGTCAGTGAAGCAGTCCCCAGAGATTTTACAGCCCACAGACCCCCTCCCACCCAAACCAGTGGTGCAACTCACCGCATCGCTCCAGTTGCCCACTGGGCACACCATGCAAGTACCAATAACCATTGACTCTGGGAGCAACGCAGACTTTATAGGAGTGGACTTTATCAAGCAACATCGCATAGCACTCATGCCAGCCACGATGCCCCTAAACGTCGTCACGGTCGATGGCAGGAAGCTACTTGGAGGAGAGGTGGTACAGCAAACACCACTGATGGTGATGCATATTGGAAACCACCGCGAAGTCATCAGCTTCAACGTCACCCACCTGTCAGACACGCCCATAGTGTTGGGTATGAGTTGGCTGGATAGGCACAGCCCGGCATTAGCATGGTACCAGCGGCAATTGACCTTCTGCTCCTCCTACTGCGCAGAACACTGCATCCAGACCCGCCAGGAGGAGGAGGGGCAAGAGGATGAACCGCAGTTACACCTAGGCATGGTGCAAGCGGTACCCAACAAGTACAAGGAGTTTTTGGAGGTCTTCTGCGAGAGGGAAGCAGATAACCTGCCTCCCCACAGGCCTTACGACTGCAAGATTGACCTCCTGCCGGGAGCGACGCTGCCGACTGGGAAACTGTATTCCATGTCTGAAGACGAACTGCAAGAACTCAGGGAGTTCATAGATCACAACTTGAAGCGGGGGTTCATCCAAGAATCTAAAGCAGTGGGGGGCAGTCCCGTGTTTTTCGTGAAGAAGAAGGACACGCCCCAACGCAGGCTCATAGTTGATTATAGGCTCATAAATTCCAAAACAAAGCCCGCAGCATTCCCCATGCCCAAGATCGACGACCTGCTCGCGACGGTGAGGAAGGGACGGATCTTCACCAAGTTGGATCTACGAGGGGCGTACAACCTTATACGCATGCGGGAGGGCGATGAGTGGAAGACAGCCATGTTTACACCTTTAGGCACCTATGAATATCGCGTAATGCCTTTTGGTCTGCAAAATGGCTCCCATACCTTCCAAGCTTTCATGCATCACGTGTTAGCGGGACTCCTCTACAAGAAGTGCGTTTGCTTCCTGGACGACATCCTGGTCTTCTCGGAATCGCAGGAGGTTCACGAGAGGGACGTCAAGGAGGTCCTGCAGAGGCTACAGGAGCACAGACTTTACGCCAAATTAGAGAAGTGCCAGTTCGACATGACGGAGGTGGATTTCCTGGGCTACAAGCTGTCCGACAAGGGACTCGCCATGGACAGCACCAAGGTCCGCGCGGTGTTGGACTGGAAGAGCCCGCGCAATCGGAAGGAGGTCCAGAAGTTCGTCGGCTTCGCCAACTTTTATCGCAAGTTCATCAAAGGGTTCACGAAGGAGACGGCGGCCATCACGGATACCCTCAGCTCCAAGAAGAAGAAGTTCACCTGGACGGACCAGGCGGAGCAGTCCTTTCGGAGACTCAAGCGTCTCTTCGCGTCCGAAGAACAGCTGCTACATGTAAACCCCAGCAGACCAATGAGGGTTGAGACGGACGCCTCGGACAGAGCGGTGGGGGCCGTCCTGTTGCAGCAAGATCTGCAAGGGGAATGGAGGCCGTGCGCATTCTACTCCAGGAAACTCAGCAAGGCGGAACAGAACTACACCATCTGGGACAGGGAGTTGCTGGCCATTCATGCAGCTTTCAAGGCGTGGTGGCACTTCCTCGTCGGAGCCAGACACACAGTGCAAGTCTGCACGGACCATAAGAACCTGGAGTACTGGCGCACGGCGCGGTTCCTGAACCAGAGACACATTCGCTGGGCGGAGTTCTTTGCGGATTTCGATTTCCGGATAGAATACATCCCGGGAGACAACAACGTCATGGAGGATGCACTACCCAGGAAGCCGCAGTATCTCGAGGAAGCGGCGCCGGTGGCGGCCAAGCACATTTTCGCACCGAAAGCGTGGGCGTGCGCTTCAGCTGCCGTGGACCTGGACGTGGTGCGTCGAGCGCTGCAGACGGATTCGTTCGCACAATCCAAGATGGAGGAGGTGCGAAAAGGCACAGCGAAGGACGACGAGTTCCAGATACGAGACGGACTGCTCATCCGCAGAGGGGCTCTCTACGTGCCCGGAGACGACCTCCGCGCGAAAGTCTTGCAGCAGCTACACGACGCGCCCAGCGCTGGGCACTTCGGCAAGGACAAGACGGCGGAATTAGTAACCAGAGACTTTTGGTGGCCCAAGGTGAGGGGAGAAGTCGCGGATTACGTCTCCAGGTGTGACACCTGCCAAAGGGCCAAGCCAGTACACAGGAAGCCGGCGGGTCTACTAGAACCCCTACAGACGCCGCTCGAACCGTGGGAGAAAGTGGCCCTGGACTTTGTCACAGATCTGCCCAGCTCGCGAGGCAAAACAGCGGTGCTCGTGGTCGTAGACATGTTCACCAAGATGGCGCACTTTATTCCGTGCGTGAAAGTGGCCACAGCGGAACAGACCGCCAAGCTGTTCATAGACCACGTGTTCAAAGCTCACGGCCTGCCGCGGTCCATCCTGTCCGACCGGGGTCGCCAATTCATCTCGAGCTTCTGGCAGAAGCTGCTGGGCATCCTGAACGTCAAGATCAACTTAGCGTCGGCACGACACCCGCAGACCAACGGACAAACGGAGAGGGTCAACGCCATCATGCAGCAGTACCTGCGATGCTACGCCAATCAACAACCCTCAACCTGGGTGGACTACCTACCGCTGGCCGAGTTTGCCTACAACAACACGAAGCACGGGTCTACAGGAGTGACACCGTTCTTCGCCAATAATGGGCGGCATCCCAGAACTTTCCCGGGGTTAGAGACGAAGGGGGAGGGGGAGCCAAGGGGAGCAGAGCACTTAGCAGCAGAGTTACAGGAGGTCCACGAGCAACTCCGCAGGCAATTGGAACTGGCGAAACACGCCTACAAAATGCAGGCAGACAAGCACAGGAGGGTCGGGGAGGACATCCGGGTGGGGGACTGGGTCTGGTTAGCAGCCCAGGCAGTGCCGGCCAGGACGCTAGCTAAGAGGAAGCTCAAGCACAAGCAGCTGGGACCTTACCAGGTCGCGGCGCAAATCAATCCAGTGGCCTTCCGGTTGACACTCCCGGAGGGCTCCAGAATGCACCCAGTCTTTCATAGGTCAGTGCTCACACCCTACAGGGAACCCCACAGGTTTCAGGCGACAGGGAACGCGCCAGACCCACTTAACGAATCTCCGAAGAGGGAGGGGTCACGGAGGGCGACGCCACTCAACGAGGTCACAGAGATTTTGGACTCGAGGTGGGGGGAAGAGGGGGTGGAATACCTCCTCGCCAGGGAAGGTACCCCAGCCAGCGCCAACAGGTGGGTACCGTGCTATGCCGTGGAGGAGCACTATCTTAAAGACGAGTTCCATGCACTCTTCCCACACAGACCTATGCCGGCAGAGTATTTCGACGACTGGCTCTTCACACCCACACTGTCAGCCAGTACGTTCCAGGGTTTTTCATCAGCTGAAGAGACGACACCGGACACTAGCTCCTCGGAGGGGTCTCTCTCGGGGTTTGCCACAGACCGCTCCTATTGGTGGGACACTCAACCGGAGGTGGGGTGGCGCAGGGAGTTGCTGCGGGGACCTTTGCAAGCAGTCTCACCAGAGGTACCCGGGGGAGGGGAGGACATGGACGTGTTGGGGGAGGATCCTGGATTCGAGCACATCAGCAGAGAGATGGAAGCAGAGGAAATCGACGTCGACGAGCCCGTTGCGGTTGGGCCGGATCCAGTGGACCGGTTACACACCAGGGGGGAAGAATGGTATCCCGCACTCACACCCACTCGACTGGAGCACCCGGAACCCACACCCGAAGAGGGGGAGGGGGGAAGGGGGGCTTCGAGGGGGGGATGGATGTCAGGGAATCAGGAGCAGGAGCACTAGGGAGAGAGGATTGGGAGAGCGAAGGGGAAGAATCCGAGGGCAGCGTAGGGGAGTATGACGGTGGCCCGAGAGATTCCATGAGCTTCTCCAGCGAATCAGAAGATTCCCAGAAGGGGGCGCCGATGGTCAGGGCAAGGGGGGTCCCAGGGGGGACGCAGCAGAAACAAGGAGCCAGAGGGGAACCCCAAAGCAGCAGTGGAGGATCGGGACCAGTTTCCCCACCAGAGCGTAGTGGGGGGGGAGGAGTCACATGTGTCAGGAGCAGTGTCTCCTCCAGGGAGGGAGTCAGGGCTGACCACGCCTCCAACGGAGGGGAGGTCAGTTGCAGCTAGCCCCCCCGATGGGGGAAGCAGTGACAGCAGCAGTGGAACGGTCAGGAGGAAAGCTGCTGGCTGGGCGCGCGCGCCAAGTTCAAATGTTCAGGCGCGCGGAACAGCAGGAGACCCGGATGGGGAACCAGCTCCTAAAGCCCGCCGGAGGGAGGGAGAAGGCTCAGGGGAATCAGCGGGAGAAGAGGCTAGAAAGGGCGGAACCCCGGCGGGCAGGCGGACCCAGAGGAGGAAGGAGCAGCGGAGAAGGTGGAGCAAGGCTAGAATCTTAAATTGGTGTCAAGGGGGAGGAGACTCAGACGGAGCATCAGTGGTCTGACACTTTAGACGTGGGGCTGCGCGCTGCGGCTCTGGAAGTGAAACTGAACTTCAATAAAGACTTTTATACTTAACAAGGAAGCAGCGTTGGTCCTTTGTGAGCTGGGACCTAGGGTAGCTCTGACAGTATGCTCCGTCTCCTATAAAAACCTCGCAGCGTGAGTTGGTGCAGCGAGGGGCAAGACTTGGTGTTTTGCAAGCTCACGAAGATAGGCAAAGATGGCTACAGAGAGCCAGGTGAAAGAACTGCAAGAAGCAGTGACGACGCTTTACGCAGAAGTAGCAGCATCCAGGAAAAGAGAAGAGGAAGCAGTAGCGCTCTGCCGGGATCTGCAGGCAAGGTGGGACCGTTGGGGGAAAGAGGGGCTTCCAGGACCCAAACCGGAGGGAGTTGGCCTCGGGAAGAGGGGGGGCAGCCTAGTAGCCCACTTCGATGGGAACCTGCAGCAATACCCTAACTTCAGAGCTGACGTGGTTTACGCGCTCAATTTGCTTCGGAAGGACTTTAGAGATGAGGAAGAGAAAGTGGGCTTCATAATCACTCATTTGCATGGGGAAGCAAAAGCGTGGCTGCGGAATTTGTGGCGCGAAGAAGACCCCGCCCTCAAAGATTCCGATGCATTTATCAAAGCTATGGACGCTTGCTTTAAATCTACGGTAGATGTAGATGTTGCTCGGAGGGAAATGCATGGACTACAGCAAGGGAAAGCGACGGTGAGGCAATATCACTCACGCTTTTTTGCCTTATTGAACGTGCTGGGCTGGGAGAAGGACTCTATTGCTGTCAGAGACCTGTTCTGGGAGGGGCTAAGTGGAGAGGTGAAAGATGAGCTGGCAAGAGGTGAACGACCGCAAAGTACCCAAGAAGTTGCCCAAAGAGCGTTGGCGATTGGTGTGCGCCTGGAAGGACGCCCTTGGAGCAGGGAGGAGGGACGTAAGGCAAGCAGCCCAGCCAGGACAACCCCTTTCTTTCCCAGAGAGGCGGGGCGGGCGCTGTCCATGCCTCCTTTGGGAAGGGGAGAAGAGCCGATGGAGATTGGTGGTGCCAGGGCTCAGACTGCCAGCAGAGCCCAAACACCGGGAGCAGTCAAGGCGAAGGCTCCTAGAGGGACCAGGAAGTGCTACATCTGCGACAGTGCTCAGCACATGGCCAAAGAGTGTCCCCAGAGGCTCCAGAAGCACACTGCAGCCTCAGCAACAGTAAAGGGAACAAGTCAGCAGCCGAAGCAGCCGCAGGGGGAAGAAGACGCCTGGTTGGAAACAGAGCCACTGGGGCCCAACCAGGCAAGTCAGTGAAGCAGTCCCCAGAGATTTTACAGCCCACAGACCCCCTCCCACCCAAACCAGTGGTGCAACTCACCGCATCGCTCCAGTTGCCCACTGGGCACACCATGCAAGTACCAATAACCATTGACTCTGGGAGCAACGCAGACTTTATAGGAGTGGACTTTATCAAGCAACATCGCATAGCACTCATGCCAGCCACGATGCCCCTAAACGTCGTCACGGTCGATGGCAGGAAGCTACTTGGAGGAGAGGTGGTACAGCAAACACCACTGATGGTGATGCATATTGGAAACCACCGCGAAGTCATCAGCTTCAACGTCACCCACCTGTCAGACACGCCCATAGTGTTGGGTATGAGTTGGCTGGATAGGCACAGCCCGGCATTAGCATGGTACCAGCGGCAATTGACCTTCTGCTCCTCCTACTGCGCAGAACACTGCATCCAGACCCGCCAGGAGGAGGAGGGGCAAGAGGATGAACCGCAGTTACACCTAGGCATGGTGCAAGCGGTACCCAACAAGTACAAGGAGTTTTTGGAGGTCTTCTGCGAGAGGGAAGCAGATAACCTGCCTCCCCACAGGCCTTACGACTGCAAGATTGACCTCCTGCCGGGAGCGACGCTGCCGACTGGGAAACTGTATTCCATGTCTGAAGACGAACTGCAAGAACTCAGGGAGTTCATAGATCACAACTTGAAGCGGGGGTTCATCCAAGAATCTAAAGCAGTGGGGGGCAGTCCCGTGTTTTTCGTGAAGAAGAAGGACACGCCCCAACGCAGGCTCATAGTTGATTATAGGCTCATAAATTCCAAAACAAAGCCCGCAGCATTCCCCATGCCCAAGATCGACGACCTGCTCGCGACGGTGAGGAAGGGACGGATCTTCACCAAGTTGGATCTACGAGGGGCGTACAACCTTATACGCATGCGGGAGGGCGATGAGTGGAAGACAGCCATGTTTACACCTTTAGGCACCTATGAATATCGCGTAATGCCTTTTGGTCTGCAAAATGGCTCCCATACCTTCCAAGCTTTCATGCATCACGTGTTAGCGGGACTCCTCTACAAGAAGTGCGTTTGCTTCCTGGACGACATCCTGGTCTTCTCGGAATCGCAGGAGGTTCACGAGAGGGACGTCAAGGAGGTCCTGCAGAGGCTACAGGAGCACAGACTTTACGCCAAATTAGAGAAGTGCCAGTTCGACATGACGGAGGTGGATTTCCTGGGCTACAAGCTGTCCGACAAGGGACTCGCCATGGACAGCACCAAGGTCCGCGCGGTGTTGGACTGGAAGAGCCCGCGCAATCGGAAGGAGGTCCAGAAGTTCGTCGGCTTCGCCAACTTTTATCGCAAGTTCATCAAAGGGTTCACGAAGGAGACGGCGGCCATCACGGATACCCTCAGCTCCAAGAAGAAGAAGTTCACCTGGACGGACCAGGCGGAGCAGTCCTTTCGGAGACTCAAGCGTCTCTTCGCGTCCGAAGAACAGCTGCTACATGTAAACCCCAGCAGACCAATGAGGGTTGAGACGGACGCCTCGGACAGAGCGGTGGGGGCCGTCCTGTTGCAGCAAGATCTGCAAGGGGAATGGAGGCCGTGCGCATTCTACTCCAGGAAACTCAGCAAGGCGGAACAGAACTACACCATCTGGGACAGGGAGTTGCTGGCCATTCATGCAGCTTTCAAGGCGTGGTGGCACTTCCTCGTCGGAGCCAGACACACAGTGCAAGTCTGCACGGACCATAAGAACCTGGAGTACTGGCGCACGGCGCGGTTCCTGAACCAGAGACACATTCGCTGGGCGGAGTTCTTTGCGGATTTCGATTTCCGGATAGAATACATCCCGGGAGACAACAACGTCATGGAGGATGCACTACCCAGGAAGCCGCAGTATCTCGAGGAAGCGGCGCCGGTGGCGGCCAAGCACATTTTCGCACCGAAAGCGTGGGCGTGCGCTTCAGCTGCCGTGGACCTGGACGTGGTGCGTCGAGCGCTGCAGACGGATTCGTTCGCACAATCCAAGATGGAGGAGGTGCGAAAAGGCACAGCGAAGGACGACGAGTTCCAGATACGAGACGGACTGCTCATCCGCAGAGGGGCTCTCTACGTGCCCGGAGACGACCTCCGCGCGAAAGTCTTGCAGCAGCTACACGACGCGCCCAGCGCTGGGCACTTCGGCAAGGACAAGACGGCGGAATTAGTAACCAGAGACTTTTGGTGGCCCAAGGTGAGGGGAGAAGTCGCGGATTACGTCTCCAGGTGTGACACCTGCCAAAGGGCCAAGCCAGTACACAGGAAGCCGGCGGGTCTACTAGAACCCCTACAGACGCCGCTCGAACCGTGGGAGAAAGTGGCCCTGGACTTTGTCACAGATCTGCCCAGCTCGCGAGGCAAAACAGCGGTGCTCGTGGTCGTAGACATGTTCACCAAGATGGCGCACTTTATTCCGTGCGCGAAGGTGGCCACAGCGGAACAGACCGCCAAGCTGTTCATAGACCACGTGTTCAAAGCTCACGGCCTGCCGCGGTCCATCCTGTCCGACCGGGGTCGCCAATTCATCTCGAGCTTCTGGCAGAAGCTGCTGGGCATCCTGAACGTCAAGATCAACTTAGCGTCGGCACGACACCCGCAGACCAACGGACAAACGGAGAGGGTCAACGCCATCATGCAGCAGTACCTGCGATGCTACGCCAATCAACAACCCTCAACCTGGGTGGACTACCTACCGCTGGCCGAGTTTGCCTACAACAACACGAAGCACGGGTCTACAGGAGTGACACCGTTCTTCGCCAATAATGGGCGGCATCCCAGAACTTTCCCGGGGTTAGAGACGAAGGGGGAGGGGGAGCCAAGGGGAGCAGAGCACTTAGCAGCAGAGTTACAGGAGGTCCACGAGCAACTCCGCAGGCAATTGGAACTGGCGAAACACGCCTACAAAATGCAGGCAGACAAGCACAGGAGGGTCGGGGAGGACATCCGGGTGGGGGACTGGGTCTGGTTAGCAGCCCAGGCAGTGCCGGCCAGGACGCTAGCTAAGAGGAAGCTCAAGCACAAGCAGCTGGGACCTTACCAGGTCGCGGCGCAAATCAATCCAGTGGCCTTCCGGTTGACACTCCCGGAGGGCTCCAGAATGCACCCAGTCTTTCATAGGTCAGTGCTCACACCCTACAGGGAACCCCACAGGTTTCAGGCGACAGGGAACGCGCCAGACCCACTTAACGAATCTCCGAAGAGGGAGGGGTCACGGAGGGCGACGCCACTCAACGAGGTCACAGAGATTTTGGACTCGAGGTGGGGGGAAGAGGGGGTGGAATACCTCCTCGCCAGGGAAGGTACCCCAGCCAGCGCCAACAGGTGGGTACCGTGCTATGCCGTGGAGGAGCACTATCTTAAAGACGAGTTCCATGCACTCTTCCCACACAGACCTATGCCGGCAGAGTATTTCGACGACTGGCTCTTCACACCCACACTGTCAGCCAGTACGTTCCAGGGTTTTTCATCAGCTGAAGAGACGACACCGGACACTAGCTCCTCGGAGGGGTCTCTCTCGGGGTTTGCCACAGACCGCTCCTATTGGTGGGACACTCAACCGGAGGTGGGGTGGCGCAGGGAGTTGCTGCGGGGACCTTTGCAAGCAGTCTCACCAGAGGTACCCGGGGGAGGGGAGGACATGGACGTGTTGGGGGAGGATCCTGGATTCGAGCACATCAGCAGAGAGATGGAAGCAGAGGAAATCGACGTCGACGAGCCCGTTGCGGTTGGGCCGGATCCAGTGGACCGGTTACACACCAGGGGGGAAGAATGGTATCCCGCACTCACACCCACTCGACTGGAGCACCCGGAACCCACACCCGAAGAGGGGGAGGGGGGAAGGGGGGCTTCGAGGGGGGGATGGATGTCAGGGAATCAGGAGCAGGAGCACTAGGGAGAGAGGATTGGGAGAGCGAAGGGGAAGAATCCGAGGGCAGCGTAGGGGAGTATGACGGTGGCCCGAGAGATTCCATGAGCTTCTCCAGTGAATCAGAAGATTCCCAGAAGGGGGCGCCGATGGTCAGGGCAAGGGGGGTCCCAGGGGGGACGCAGCAGAAACAAGGAGCCAGAGGGGAACCCCAAAGCAGCAGTGGAGGATCGGGACCAGTTTCCCCACCAGAGCGTAGTGGGGGGGGAGGAGTCACATGTGTCAGGAGCAGTGTCTCCTCCAGGGAGGGAGTCAGGGCTGACCACGCCTCCAACGGAGGGGAGGTCAGTTGCAGCTAGCCCCCCCGATGGGGGAAGCAGTGACAGCAGCAGTGGAACGGTCAGGAGGAAAGCTGCTGGCTGGGCGCGCGCGCCAAGTTCAAATGTTCAGGCGCGCGGAACAGCAGGAGACCCGGATGGGGAACCAGCTCCTAAAGCCCGCCGGAGGGAGGGAGAAGGCTCAGGGGAATCAGCGGGAGAAGAGGCTAGAAAGGGCGGAACCCCGGCGGGCAGGCGGACCCAGAGGAGGAAGGAGCAGCGGAGAAGGTGGAGCAAGGCTAGAATCTTAAATTGGTGTCAAGGGGGAGGAGACTCAGACGGAGCATCAGTGGTCTGACACTTTAGACGTGGGGCTGCGCGCTGCGGCTCTGGAAGTGAAACTGAACTTCAATAAAGACTTTTATACTTAACAAGGAAGCAGCGTTGGTCCTTTGTGAGCTGGGACCTAGGGTAGCTCTGACAGTATGCTCCGTCTCCTATAAAAACCTCGCAGCGTGAGTTGGTGCAGCGAGGGGCAAGACTTGGTGTTTTGCAAGCTCACGAAGATAGGCAAAGATGGCTACAGAGAGCCAGGTGAAAGAACTGCAAGAAGCAGTGACGACGCTTTACGCAGAAGTAGCAGCATCCAGGAAAAGAGAAGAGGAAGCAGTAGCGCTCTGCCGGGATCTGCAGGCAAGGTGGGACCGTTGGGGGAAAGAGGGGCTTCCAGGACCCAAACCGGAGGGAGTTGGCCTCGGGAAGAGGGGGGGCAGCCTAGTAGCCCACTTCGATGGGAACCTGCAGCAATACCCTAACTTCAGAGCTGACGTGGTTTACGCGCTCAATTTGCTTCGGAAGGACTTTAGAGATGAGGAAGAGAAAGTGGGCTTCATAATCACTCATTTGCATGGGGAAGCAAAAGCGTGGCTGCGGAATTTGTGGCGCGAAGAAGACCCCGCCCTCAAAGATTCCGATGCATTTATCAAAGCTATGGACGCTTGCTTTAAATCTACGGTAGATGTAGATGTTGCTCGGAGGGAAATGCATGGACTACAGCAAGGGAAAGCGACGGTGAGGCAATATCACTCACGCTTTTTTGCCTTATTGAACGTGCTGGGCTGGGAGAAGGACTCTATTGCTGTCAGAGACCTGTTCTGGGAGGGGCTAAGTGGAGAGGTGAAAGATGAGCTGGCAAGAGGTGAACGACCGCAAAGTACCCAAGAAGTTGCCCAAAGAGCGTTGGCGATTGGTGTGCGCCTGGAAGGACGCCCTTGGAGCAGGGAGGAGGGACGTAAGGCAAGCAGCCCAGCCAGGACAACCCCTTTCTTTCCCAGAGAGGCGGGGCGGGCGCTGTCCATGCCTCCTTTGGGAAGGGGAGAAGAGCCGATGGAGATTGGTGGTGCCAGGGCTCAGACTGCCAGCAGAGCCCAAACACCGGGAGCAGTCAAGGCGAAGGCTCCTAGAGGGACCAGGAAGTGCTACATCTGCGACAGTGCTCAGCACATGGCCAAAGAGTGTCCCCAGAGGCTCCAGAAGCACACTGCAGCCTCAGCAACAGTAAAGGGAACAAGTCAGCAGCCGAAGCAGCCGCAGGGGGAAGAAGACGCCTGGTTGGAAACAGAGCCACTGGGGCCCAACCAGGCAAGTCAGTGAAGCAGTCCCCAGAGATTTTACAGCCCACAGACCCCCTCCCACCCAAACCAGTGGTGCAACTCACCGCATCGCTCCAGTTGCCCACTGGGCACACCATGCAAGTACCAATAACCATTGACTCTGGGAGCAACGCAGACTTTATAGGAGTGGACTTTATCAAGCAACATCGCATAGCACTCATGCCAGCCACGATGCCCCTAAACGTCGTCACGGTCGATGGCAGGAAGCTACTTGGAGGAGAGGTGGTACAGCAAACACCACTGATGGTGATGCATATTGGAAACCACCGCGAAGTCATCAGCTTCAACGTCACCCACCTGTCAGACACGCCCATAGTGTTGGGTATGAGTTGGCTGGATAGGCACAGCCCGGCATTAGCATGGTACCAGCGGCAATTGACCTTCTGCTCCTCCTACTGCGCAGAACACTGCATCCAGACCCGCCAGGAGGAGGAGGGGCAAGAGGATGAACCGCAGTTACACCTAGGCATGGTGCAAGCGGTACCCAACAAGTACAAGGAGTTTTTGGAGGTCTTCTGCGAGAGGGAAGCAGATAACCTGCCTCCCCACAGGCCTTACGACTGCAAGATTGACCTCCTGCCGGGAGCGACGCTGCCGACTGGGAAACTGTATTCCATGTCTGAAGACGAACTGCAAGAACTCAGGGAGTTCATAGATCACAACTTGAAGCGGGGGTTCATCCAAGAATCTAAAGCAGTGGGGGGCAGTCCCGTGTTTTTCGTGAAGAAGAAGGACACGCCCCAACGCAGGCTCATAGTTGATTATAGGCTCATAAATTCCAAAACAAAGCCCGCAGCATTCCCCATGCCCAAGATCGACGACCTGCTCGCGACGGTGAGGAAGGGACGGATCTTCACCAAGTTGGATCTACGAGGGGCGTACAACCTTATACGCATGCGGGAGGGCGATGAGTGGAAGACAGCCATGTTTACACCTTTAGGCACCTATGAATATCGCGTAATGCCTTTTGGTCTGCAAAATGGCTCCCATACCTTCCAAGCTTTCATGCATCACGTGTTAGCGGGACTCCTCTACAAGAAGTGCGTTTGCTTCCTGGACGACATCCTGGTCTTCTCGGAATCGCAGGAGGTTCACGAGAGGGACGTCAAGGAGGTCCTGCAGAGGCTACAGGAGCACAGACTTTACGCCAAATTAGAGAAGTGCCAGTTCGACATGACGGAGGTGGATTTCCTGGGCTACAAGCTGTCCGACAAGGGACTCGCCATGGACAGCACCAAGGTCCGCGCGGTGTTGGACTGGAAGAGCCCGCGCAATCGGAAGGAGGTCCAGAAGTTCGTCGGCTTCGCCAACTTTTATCGCAAGTTCATCAAAGGGTTCACGAAGGAGACGGCGGCCATCACGGATACCCTCAGCTCCAAGAAGAAGAAGTTCACCTGGACGGACCAGGCGGAGCAGTCCTTTCGGAGACTCAAGCGTCTCTTCGCGTCCGAAGAACAGCTGCTACATGTAAACCCCAGCAGACCAATGAGGGTTGAGACGGACGCCTCGGACAGAGCGGTGGGGGCCGTCCTGTTGCAGCAAGATCTGCAAGGGGAATGGAGGCCGTGCGCATTCTACTCCAGGAAACTCAGCAAGGCGGAACAGAACTACACCATCTGGGACAGGGAGTTGCTGGCCATTCATGCAGCTTTCAAGGCGTGGTGGCACTTCCTCGTCGGAGCCAGACACACAGTGCAAGTCTGCACGGACCATAAGAACCTGGAGTACTGGCGCACGGCGCGGTTCCTGAACCAGAGACACATTCGCTGGGCGGAGTTCTTTGCGGATTTCGATTTCCGGATAGAATACATCCCGGGAGACAACAACGTCATGGAGGATGCACTACCCAGGAAGCCGCAGTATCTCGAGGAAGCGGCGCCGGTGGCGGCCAAGCACATTTTCGCACCGAAAGCGTGGGCGTGCGCTTCAGCTGCCGTGGACCTGGACGTGGTGCGTCGAGCGCTGCAGACGGATTCGTTCGCACAATCCAAGATGGAGGAGGTGCGAAAAGGCACAGCGAAGGACGACGAGTTCCAGATACGAGACGGACTGCTCATCCGCAGAGGGGCTCTCTACGTGCCCGGAGACGACCTCCGCGCGAAAGTCTTGCAGCAGCTACACGACGCGCCCAGCGCTGGGCACTTCGGCAAGGACAAGACGGCGGAATTAGTAACCAGAGACTTTTGGTGGCCCAAGGTGAGGGGAGAAGTCGCGGATTACGTCTCCAGGTGTGACACCTGCCAAAGGGCCAAGCCAGTACACAGGAAGCCGGCGGGTCTACTAGAACCCCTACAGACGCCGCTCGAACCGTGGGAGAAAGTGGCCCTGGACTTTGTCACAGATCTGCCCAGCTCGCGAGGCAAAACAGCGGTGCTCGTGGTCGTAGACATGTTCACCAAGATGGCGCACTTTATTCCGTGCGCGAAGGTGGCCACAGCGGAACAGACCGCCAAGCTGTTCATAGACCACGTGTTCAAAGCTCACGGCCTGCCGCGGTCCATCCTGTCCGACCGGGGTCGCCAATTCATCTCGAGCTTCTGGCAGAAGCTGCTGGGCATCCTGAACGTCAAGATCAACTTAGCGTCGGCACGACACCCGCAGACCAACGGACAAACGGAGAGGGTCAACGCCATCATGCAGCAGTACCTGCGATGCTACGCCAATCAACAACCCTCAACCTGGGTGGACTACCTACCGCTGGCCGAGTTTGCCTACAACAACACGAAGCACGGGTCTACAGGAGTGACACCGTTCTTCGCCAATAATGGGCGGCATCCCAGAACTTTCCCGGGGTTAGAGACGAAGGGGGAGGGGGAGCCAAGGGGAGCAGAGCACTTAGCAGCAGAGTTACAGGAGGTCCACGAGCAACTCCGCAGGCAATTGGAACTGGCGAAACACGCCTACAAAATGCAGGCAGACAAGCACAGGAGGGTCGGGGAGGACATCCGGGTGGGGGACTGGGTCTGGTTAGCAGCCCAGGCAGTGCCGGCCAGGACGCTAGCTAAGAGGAAGCTCAAGCACAAGCAGCTGGGACCTTACCAGGTCGCGGCGCAAATCAATCCAGTGGCCTTCCGGTTGACACTCCCGGAGGGCTCCAGAATGCACCCAGTCTTTCATAGGTCAGTGCTCACACCCTACAGGGAACCCCACAGGTTTCAGGCGACAGGGAACGCGCCAGACCCACTTAACGAATCTCCGAAGAGGGAGGGGTCACGGAGGGCGACGCCACTCAACGAGGTCACAGAGATTTTGGACTCGAGGTGGGGGGAAGAGGGGGTGGAATACCTCCTCGCCAGGGAAGGTACCCCAGCCAGCGCCAACAGGTGGGTACCGTGCTATGCCGTGGAGGAGCACTATCTTAAAGACGAGTTCCATGCACTCTTCCCACACAGACCTATGCCGGCAGAGTATTTCGACGACTGGCTCTTCACACCCACACTGTCAGCCAGTACGTTCCAGGGTTTTTCATCAGCTGAAGAGACGACACCGGACACTAGCTCCTCGGAGGGGTCTCTCTCGGGGTTTGCCACAGACCGCTCCTATTGGTGGGACACTCAACCGGAGGTGGGGTGGCGCAGGGAGTTGCTGCGGGGACCTTTGCAAGCAGTCTCACCAGAGGTACCCGGGGGAGGGGAGGACATGGACGTGTTGGGGGAGGATCCTGGATTCGAGCACATCAGCAGAGAGATGGAAGCAGAGGAAATCGACGTCGACGAGCCCGTTGCGGTTGGGCCGGATCCAGTGGACCGGTTACACACCAGGGGGGAAGAATGGTATCCCGCACTCACACCCACTCGACTGGAGCACCCGGAACCCACACCCGAAGAGGGGGAGGGGGGAAGGGGGGCTTCGAGGGGGGGATGGAGGTCAGGGAATCAGGAGCAGGAGCACTAGGGAGAGAGGATTGGGAGAGCGAAGGGGAAGAATCCGAGGGCAGCGTAGGGGAGTATGACAGTGGCCCGAGAGATTCCATGAGCTTCTCCAGCGAATCAGAAGATTCCCAGAAGGGGGCGCCGATGGTCAGGGCAAGGGGGGTCCCAGGGGGGACGCAGCAGAAACAAGGAGCCAGAGGGGAACCCCAAAGCAGCAGTGGAGGATCGGGACCAGTTTCCCCACCAGAGCGTAGTGGGGGGGGAGGAGTCACATGTGTCAGGAGCAGTGTCTCCTCCAGGGAGGGAGTCAGGGCTGACCACGCCTCCAACGGAGGGGAGGTCAGTTGCAGCTAGCCCCCCCGATGGGGGAAGCAGTGACAGCAGCAGTGGAACGGTCAGGAGGAAAGCTGCTGGCTGGGCGCGCGCGCCAAGTTCAAATGTTCAGGTGCGCGGAACAGCAGGAGACCCGGATGGGGAACCAGCTCCTAAAGCCCGCCGGAGGGAGGGAGAAGGCTCAGGGGAATCAGCGGGAGAAGAGGCTAGAAAGGGCGGAACCCCGGCGGGCAGGCGGACCCAGAGGAGGAAGGAGCAGCGGAGAAGGTGGAGCAAGGCTAGAATCTTAAATTGGTGTCAAGGGGGAGGAGACTCAGACGGAGCATCAGTGGTCTGACACTTTAGACGTGGGGCTGCGCGCTGTGGCTCTGGAAGTGAAACTGAACTTCAATAAAGACTTTTATACTTAACAACGAAGCAGCGTTAGTCCTTTGTGAGCTGGGACCTCACAATTTCATCAAAAATCAGACTTTCGGGAATTCACTCAAAAATGGAGCCAAACGGTTGCAGATGCTCCCCTGAAAGGTTTGGCGGTCGAAACAGAAAGCTTTTTTATCACAGGAAAAGAAATCAGCCGTCGACAACTTAACCGGCAGAATTTTTTTTTGAAAAAATCCCTAAGCCCCGGGGTCACAATTTCATCAAAAATCTGACTTTCGGCAATTCACTCAAAAATGGTGCCAAACAGCTGAAAATGCTCCCCTGAAGGGTTTGGCGGTCGAAACAGAATTTTTTTTGATCACAGGACAAGAAATCAGCCATCGACAACTTAACCAGCAGAAATTTTTTTTTGAAAAAATCCGTAAGCTCCGGGGTCACAATTTCATCAAAAATCTGACTTCCGAAAATTCACTCAAAAACGGAGCTAAACGGTTGCAAATGCTCCCCTGAAAGGTTTGGCGGTCAAAACAGAAGGCTTTCTTTCACAGGACAAGAAATCAGCCCTCGACAACTTAACCGGCAGAATTTTTTTTTTGAAAAAATCCGTAAGCCCCGGGGTCACAATTTCATCAAAAATCTGACTTCCGGCAATTCATTCAAAAATGGTGCCAAACGGGTGCAAATGCTCCCCTGAAAGGTTTGGCGGTCGAAACAGAAAGCTTTTTTATCACAGGACAAGAAATCAGCCATCGACAACTTAACCGGCAGAATTTTTTTTTTGAAAAAATCCGTAAGCCCCGGGGTCACAATTTCATCAAAAATCTGACTTTTGGCAATTCACTCAAAAATGGTGCCAAACGGGTGAAAATGCTCCCCTGAAGGGTTTGGCGGTCAAAACAGAATTTTTTTTATCACAGGACAAGAAATCAGCCATCGACAAGTTAACCGGCAGAAATTTTTTTTTGAAAAAATCCCTAAGCCCCGGGGTCACAATTTCATCAAAAATCTGACTTTCGGCAATTCACTCAAAAATGGTGCCAAACGGTTGCAAATGCTCCCCTAAAATGTTTGGATGTCGAAACAGAAGTCTTTTTATCACAGGACAAGAAATCAGCCCTCGACAACTTAACCGGCTTAAAATTTTTTTTTGAAAAAATCCGTAAGCCCCGGGGTCACAATTTTATCAAAAATCGGACTTCCGGGAATTCACTCAAAAATGGTGCCAAACGGGTGAAAATGCTCCCCTGAAGGGTTTGGCGGTCGAAACAGAATTTTTTTTATCACAGGACAAGAAATCAGCCATCGACAAGTTAACCGGCAGAATTTTTTTTTTGAAAAAATCCGTAAGCCCCGGGGTCACAATTTCATCAAAAATCTGACTTTCGGCAATTCACTCAAAAATGGTGCCAAACGGTTGCAAATGCTCCCCTGAAACGTTTGGATGTCGAAACAGAAGGCTTTTTATCACAGGACAAGAAATCAGCCCTCGACAACTTAAGCGGCTTAAATTTTTTTTTTGATAAAATCCGTAAGCCCCGGGGTCACAATTTCATCAAAAATCTGACTTTCGGGAATTCACTCAAGAATGATGCCAAACGGGTGCAAATGCTACCCTGAAAGGTTTGGCGGTCGAAACAGAAGTTTTTTATCACAGGACAAGAAATCAGCCATCGACAACTTAACAGGCAGAATTTTTTTTTTGAAAAAATCTGTAAGCCCCGGGGTCACAATTTCATCAAAAATCTGACTTTCGACAATTCACTCAAAAATGGAGCTAAACGGTTGCAAATGCTCCCCTGAAAGGTTTCGCGGTCGAAACAGAAGGCTTTTTATCACACGACAAAAATCAGCCCTCGACAACTTAAGCGGCTTAAATTTTTTTTTTGAAAAAATCCGTAAACCCCGGGGTCACAATTTCATCAAAAATCGGACTTCTGGGAATTCACTCAAAAATGGTGCCAAACGGGTGCAAATGCTCCCCTGAAGGGTTTGGCGGTCGAAACAGAATTTTTTTTATCACAGGACAAGAAATCAGCCATCGACAAGTTAACAGGCAGAATTTTTTTTTTGAAAAAATCCGTAAGCCCCGGGGTCACGATTTCATTAAAAATCTGACTTTCGACAATTCACTCAAAAATGGAGCTAAACGGTTGCAAATGCTCCCCTGAAACGTTTGGATGTCGAAACAGAAGTCTTTTTATCACAGGACAAGAAATCAGCCCTCGACAACTTAACCGGCTTAAATTTTTTTTGGAAAAAATCCGTAAGCCCCGGGGTCACAATTTCATCAAAAATCGGACTTTCGGGAATTCACTCAAAATTGATGCCAAACGGGTGCAAATGCTCCCCTGAAAGGTTTGGCGGTCGAAACAGAAGTTTTTTTATCACAGGACATAAAATCAGCCATCGACAAGTTAACTGGCAGAATTTTTTTTTTCAAAAAATCTGTAAGCCCTGGGGTCACAATTTCATCAAAAATCTGACTTTCGACAATTCACTCAAAAATGGAGCTAAACGGTTGCAAATGCTCCCCTGAAAGGTTTGGCGGTCAAAACAGAAGGCTTTTTATCACAGGACAAGAAATCAGCCCTCGACAACTTAACCGGCTTAAAATTTTTTTTTGAAAAAATCCGTAAGCCCCGGGGTCACAATTTCATCAAAAATCGGACTTCCGGGTATTCACTCAAAAATAGTGCCAAACGGGTGAAAATGCCCCCCTGAAGGGTTTGGCGGTCGAAACAGAATTTTTTTTATCACAGGACAAGAAATCAGCCCTCGACAACTTAACCGGCAGAATTTTATTTTTGAAAAAATCCGTAAGCCCCGGGGTCACGATTTCATCAAAAATCTGACTTTCGACAATTCACTCAAAAATGGAGCTAAACGGTTGCAAATGCTCCCCTGAAACGTTTGGATGTCGAAACACAAGTCTTTTTATCACAGGACAAGAAATCAGCCCTCGACAACTTAACCGGCAGAAATTTTTTTTTTGAAAAAATCCGTAAGCCCCGGGGTCACAATTTCATCAAAAATCGGGCTTTCGGGAATTCACTCAAAAATGATGCCAAATGGGTGCAAATGCTCCCCTGAAAGGTTTGGCGGTCGAAACAGAAGTTTTTTTATCACAGGACAAGAAATCAGCCATCGACAACTTAACAGGCAGAATTTTTTTTTTGAAAAAATCCGTAAGCCCCGGGGTCACAATTTCATCAAAAATCTGACTTTCGACAATTCACTCAAAAATGGAGCTAAACGGTTGCAAATGCTCCCCTGAAAGGTTTGGCGGTCGAAACAGAAGGCTTTTTATCACAGGACAAGAAATCAGCCCTCGACAACTTAACCGGCAGAATTTTATTTTTGAAAAAATCCGTAAGCCCCGGGGTCACGATTTCATCAAAAATCTGACTTTCGACAATTCACTCAAAAATGGAGCTAAACGGTTGCAAATGCTCCCCTGAAACGTTTGGACGTCGAAACAGAAGTCTTTTTATCACAGGACAAGAAATCAGCCATCGACAACTTAACCGGCTTAATTTTTTTTTTGAAAAAATCCGTAAGCCCCGGGGTCACAATTTCATCAAAAATCTGACTTTCGACAATTCACTCAAAAATGGAGCTAAACGGTTGCAAATGCTCCCCTGAAGGGTTTGGCGGTCGAAACAGAATTTTTTTTATCACAGGACAAGAAATCAGCCATCGACAACTTAACCGGCAGAAATTTTTTTTTGAAAAAATCCGTAAGCCCCGGGGTCACAATTTCATCAAAAATCTGACTTTCGGCAATTCACTCAAAAATGGTGCCAAACGGTTGCAAATGCTCCCCTGAAAAGTTTGGATGTCGAAAAAGAAGTCTTTTTATCACAGGACAAGAAATCAGCCCTCGACAACTTAACCGGCTTAAAATTTTTTTTTTGAAAAAATATGTAAGCCCCGGGGTCACAATTTCATCAAAAATCGGACTTTCGACAATTCACTCAAAAATGGAGCTAAACGGTTGCAAATGCTCCCCTGAAAGGTTTGGCGGTCGAAACAGAAGGCTTTTTATCACAGGACAAGAAATCAGCCCTCGACAACTTAACCGGCAGAATTTTATTTTTGAAAAAATCCGTAAGCCCCGGAGTCACAATTTCATCAAAAATCGGACTTCCGGGAATTCACTCAAAAATGGTGCCAAACGGGTGAAAATGCTCCCCTGAAGGGTTTGGCTGTCGAAACAGAATTTTTTTTATCACAGGAGAAGAAATCAGCCATCGACAAGTTAACTGGCAGAATTTTTTTTTTGAAAAAATCCGTAAGCCCCGGGGTCACGATTTCATCAAAAATCTGACTTTCGACAATTCACTCAAAAATGGAGCTAAACGGTTGCAAATGCTCCCCTGAAACGTTTGGACGTCGAAACAGAAGTCTTTTTATCACAGGACAAGAAATCAGCCATCGACAACTTAACCGGCTTAATTTTTTTTTTGAAAAAATCCGTAAGCCCCGGGGTCACAATTTCATCAAAAATCTGACTTTCGGCAATTCACTCAAAAATGGAGCTAAACGGTTGCAAAAGCTCCCCTGAAGGGTTTGGCGGTCGAAATAGAAGTTTTTTTATCACAGGACAAGAAATCAGCCATCGACAACTTAATAGGCAGAATTTTTTTTTTGAAAAAATCTGTAAGCCCCGGGGTCACAATTTCATCAAAAATCTGACTTTCGACAATTCACTCAAAAATGGAGCTAAACGGTTGCAAATGCTCCCCTGAAGGGTTTGGCGGTCGAAACAGAATTTTTTTTATCACAGGACAAGAAATCAGCCATCGACAACTTAACCGGCAGAATTTTTTTTTTGAAAAAATCTGTAAGCCCCGGGGTCACAATTTCATCAAAAATCTGACTTTCGACAATTCACTCAAAAATGGAGCTAAACGGTTGCAAATGCTCCCCTGAAGGGTTTGGCGGTCGAAACAGAATTTTTTTTATCACAGGACAAGAAATCAGCCATCGACAACTTAACCGGCAGAAATTTTTTTTTGAAAAAATCCGTAAGCCCCGGGGTCACAATTTCATCAAAAATCTGACTTTCGGCAATTCACTCAAAAATGGAGCTAAACGGTTGCAAAAGCTCCCCTGAAGGGTTTGGCGGTCGAAACAGAAGTTTTTTTATCACAGGACAAGAAATCAGCCGTCGACAACTTAACCGGCAGAAATTTTTTTTTGAAAAAATCCGTAAGCCCCGGGGTCAAAATTTCATCAAAAATCTGACTTTCGACAATTCACTCAAAAATGGAGCTAAACGGTTGCAAATGCTCCCCTGAAAGGTTTGGCGGTGAAAACAGAAGGCTTTTTATCACAGGACAAGAAATCAGCCCTCGACAACTTAACCGGCAGATTTTTTTTTTTGAAAAAATCCGTAATCCCCTAGGGTCACAATTTCATCAAAAATCTGACTTTCGGCAATTCACTCAAAAATGGTGCCAAACGGTTGCAAATGCTCCCCTGAAACGTTTGGATGTCGAAACAGAAGTCTTTTTATCACAGGACAAGAAATCAGCCCTCGACAACTTAACCGGCTTAAAATTTTTTTTTGAAAAAATCTGTAAGCCCCGGGGTCACAATTTGATCAAAAATCGGACTTCCGGGAATTCACTCAAAAATGGTGCCAAACGGGTGAAAATGCTCCCCTGAAGGGTTTGGCGGTCGAAACAGAATTTTTTTTATCACAGGACAAGAAATCAGCCATCGACAAGTTAACCGGCAGAATTTTTTTTTGAAAAAATCCGTAAGCCCCGGGGTCACGATTTCATCAAAAATCTGACTTTCGACAATTCACTCAAAAATGGAGCTAAACGGTTGCAAATGCTCCCCTGAAACGTTTGGATGTCGAAACAGAAGGCTTTTTATCACAGGACAAGAAATCAGCCCTCGACAACTTAACCGGCAGAAATTTTTTTTTGAAAAAATCCGTAAGCCCCGGGGTCACAATTTCATCAAAAATCGGATTTTCGGGAATTCACTCAAAAATGATGCCAAATGGGTGCAAATGCTCCCCTGAAAGGTTTGGCGGTAGAAACAGAAGTTTTTTTATCACAGGACAAGAAATCAGCCATCGACAACTTAACAGGCAGAATTTTTTTTTTGAAAAAATCCGTAAGCCCCGGGGTCACAATTTCATCAAAAATCTGACTTTCGACAATTCACTCAAAAATGGAGCTAAACGGTTGCAAATGCTCCCCTGAAAGGTTTGGAGGTAGAAACAGAAGGCTTTTTATCACAGGACAAGAAATCAGCCCTCGACAACTTAACCGGCAGAATTTTATTTTTAAAAAAATCCCTAAGCCCCGGGGTCACAATTTCATCAAAAATCTGACTTTCGACAATTCACTCAAAAATGGAGCTAAACGGTTGCAAATGCTCCCCTGAAAGGTTTGGCGGTCAAAACAGAAGGCTTTTTATCACAGGACAAGAAATCAGCCCTCGACAACTTAACCGGCAGAATTTTATTTTTGAAAAAATCCGTAAGCCCCGGGGTCACAATTTCATCAAAAATCGGACTTCCGGGAATTCACTCAAAAATGGTGCCAAACGGGTGAAAATGCTCCCCTGAAGGGTTTGGCGGTCGAAACAAAATTTTTTTTATCACAGGAGAAGAAATCAGCCATCGACAAGTTAACTGGCAGAATTTTTTTTTTGAAAAAATCCGTAAGCCCCGGGGTCACAATTTCATCAAAAATCTGACTTTCGACAATTCACTCAAAAATGGAGCTAAACGGTTGCAAAAGCTCCCCTGAAGGGTTTGGCGGTCGAAATAGAAGTTTTTTTATCACAGGACAAGAAATCAGCCATCGACAACTTAACAGGCAGAATTTTTTTTTTGAAAAAATCTGTAAGCCCCGGGCTCACAATTTCATCAAAAATCTGACTTTCGACAATTCACTCAAAAATGGAGCTAAACGGTTGCAAATGCTCCCCTGAAGGGTTTGGCGGTCGAAACAGAATTTTTTTTATCACAGGACAAGAAATCAGCCATCGACAACTTAACCGGCAGAAATTTTTTTTTGAAAAAATCCCTAAGCCCCGGGGTCACAATTTCATCAAAAATCTGACTTTCGACAATTCACTCAAAAATGGAGCTAAACGGTTGCAAATGCTCCCCTGAAGGGTTTGGCGGTCGAAACAGAATTTTTTTATAACACAGGACAAGAAATCAGCCATCGACAACTTAACCGGCAGAATTTTTTTTTTGAAAAAATCCGTAAGCCCCGGGGTCACAATTTCATCAAAAATCTGACTTTCGGCAATTCATTCAAAAATGGAGCTAAACGGTTGCAAAAGCTCCCCTGAAGGGTTTGGCGGTCGAAACAGAAGTTTTTTTATCACAGGACAAGAAATCAGCCATCGACAACTTAACCGGCAGAAATTTTTTTTTGAAAAAATCCGTAAGCCCCGGGGTCAAAATTTCATCAAAAATCTGACTTTCGACAATTCACTCAAAAATGGAGCTAAACGGTTGCAAATGCTCCCCTGAAAGGTTTGGCGGTCAAAACAGAAGGCTTTTTATCACAGGACAAGAAATCAGCCCTCGACAACTTAACCGGCAGATTTTTTTTTTTGAAAAAATCCGTAATCCCCTAGGGTCACAATTTCATCAAAAATCTGACTTTCGGCAATTCACTCAAAAATGGTGCCAAACGGTTGCAAATGCTCCCCTGAAACGTTTGGATGTCGAAACAGAAGGCTTTTTATCACAGGACAAGAAATCAGCCCTCGACAACTTAACCGGCTTAAAAATTTTTTTTGAAAAAATCTGTAAGCCCCGGGGTCACAATTTTATCAAAAATCGGACTTCCGGGAATTCACTCAAAAATGGTGCCAAACGGGTGAAAATGCTCCCCTGAAGGGTTTGGCGGTCGAAACAGAATTTTTTTTATCACAGGACAAGAAATCAGCCATCGACAAGTTAACCGGCAGAATTTTTTTAAAAAAAAAATCCGTAAGCCCCGGGGTCACGATTTCATCAAAAATCTGACTTTCGACAATTCACTCAAAAATGGAGCTAAACGGTTGCAAATGCTCCCCTGAAACGTTTGGATGTCGAAACAGAAGTCTTTTTATCACAGGACAAGAAATCAGCCCTCGACAACTTAACCGGCAGAAATTTTTTTTTAAAAAAAATCCGTAAGCCCCGGGGTCACAATTCCATCAAAAAAAATGACTTTCAACAATTCACTCAAAAATGGAGCTAAACGGTTGCAAATGCTCCCCTGAAAGGTTTGGCGGTCCAAACAGAAGGCTTTTTATCACAGGACAAGAAATCAGCCCTCGACAACTTAACCGGCAGAATTTTTTTTTTGAAAAAATCCCTAAGCCCCGGGGTCACAATTTCATCAAAAATCTGACTTTCGTCAATTCACTCAAAAATGGTGCCAAACGGGTGAAAATGCTCCGCTGAAAGGGTTGGCGGTCGAAACAGAAAGCTTTTTTATCACAGGAAAAGAAATCAGCCGTCGACAACTTAACCAGCAGAATTTTTTTTTTTGAAAAAATCCCTAAGTCACAATTTCATCAAAAATCTGACTTTCGGCAATTCACTCAAAAATGGTGCCAAACAGGTGAAAATGCTCCCCTGAAGGGTTTGGCGGTCGGTCGAAACAGATTTTTTTTTATCACGACAAGAAATCAGCCATCGACAAGTTAACCGGCAGAAATTTTTTTTTAAAAAAAATCCGTAAGCCCCGGGGTCACAATTTCATCAAAAATCGGATTTTCGGGAATTCACTCAAAAATGGAGCTAAACGGTAGCAAATGCTCCCCTGAAAGGTTTGGCGGTCAAAATAGAAGGCTTTTTATCACAGGACAAGAAATCAGCCCTCGACAACTTAAACGGCAGAATTTTTTTTAAAAAAAAATCCGTAAGCCCCGGGGTCACAATTTCATCAAAAATCGGACTTTCGGGAATTCACTCAAAAATGGAGCCAAACGGTTGCAAATGCTCCCCTGAAAGGTTTGGCGGTCGAAACAGAAAGCTGTTTTATCACAGGAAAAGAAATCAGCCGTCGACAACTTAACCAGCAGAATTTTTTTTTTGAAAAAATCCCAAAGCCCCGGGGTCACAATTTCATCAAAAATCTGACTTTCGGCAATTCACTCAAAAATGGTGCCAAACGGGTGAAAATGCTCCCCTGAAGGGTTTGGCGGTCGAAACAGAATTTTTTTTTATCACAGGACAAGAAATCAGCCCTCGACAACTTAACCGGCAGAATTTTTTTTTTGAAAAAATCCGTAAGCCCCGGGGTCCCAATTTCATCAAAAATCTGACTTTCGGCAATTCACTCAAAAATGGTGCCAAACGGTTGCAAATGCTCCCCTGAAACGTTTGGATGTCGAAAGAGAAGTCTTTTTATGACAGGACAAGAAATCAGCCCTCGACAACTTAACCGGCAAAAATTTTTTTTTGAAAAAATCCGTAAGCCCCGGGGTCACAATTTCATCAAAAATCTGACTTTCGACAATTCACTCAAAAATGGAGCTAAACGGTTGCAAATGCTCCCCTGAAAGGTTTGGCGTTCAAAATAGAAGGCTTTTTATCACAGGACAAGAAATCAGCCCTCGACAACTTAAACGGCAGAATTTTTTTTAAAAAAAAAATCCGTAAGCCCCGGGGTCACAATTTCATCAAAAATCGGACTTTCGGGAATTCACTCAAAAATGGAGCCAAACGGTTGCAAATGCTCCCCTGAAAGGTTTGGCGGTCGAAACAGAAAGCTTTTTTATGACAGGAAAAGAAATCAGCCGTCGACAACTTAACCAGCAGAATTTTTTTTTTGAAAAAATCCCTAAGCCCCGGGGTCACAATTTCATCAAAAATCTGACTTTCGACAATTCACTCAAAAATGGAGCTAAACGGTTGTAAATGCTCCCCTGAAAGGTTTGGCGGTCAAAATAGAAGGCTTTTTATCACAGGACAAGAAATCAGCCCTCGACAACTTAAACGGCAGAATTTTTTAAAAAAAAAAATCCGTAAGCCCCGGGGTCACAATTTCATCAAAAATCGGACTTTCGGGAATTCACTCAAAAATGGAGCCAAACGGTTGCAAATGCTCCCCTGAAAGGTTTGGCGGTCGAAACAGAAAGCTTTTTTATGACAGGAAAAGAAATCAGCCGTCGACAACTTAACCAGCAGAATTTTTTTTTTGAAAAAATCCCTAAGCCCCGGGGTCACAATTTCATCAAAAATCTGACTTTCGGCAATTCACTCAAAAATGGTGCCAAACGGGTGAAAATGCTCCCCTGAAGGGTTTGGCGGTCGAAACAGAATTTTTTTTTATCACAGGACAAGAAATCAGCCATCGACAACTTAACCGGCAGAAATTTTTTTTTGAAAAAATCCGTAAGCCCCGGGGTCACAATTTCATCAAAAATCTGACTTTCGGCAATTCACTCAAAAATGGTGCCAAACGGGTGAAAATGCTCCCCTGAAGGGTTTGGCGGTCGAAACAGAAAGCTTTTTTATCACAGGACAAGAAATCAGCCATCGACAACTTAACCGGCAGAATTTTTTTTTTGAAAAAATCCGTAACCCCCGGGGTCACAATTTCATCCAAAATCTGACTTTCGACAATTCACTCAAAAATGGAGCTAAACGGTTGCAAATGCTCCCCTGAAAGGTTTGGCGGTCAAAACAGAAGGATTTTTATCACAGGACAAGAAATCAGCCCTCGACAACTTAACCGGCAGAATTTTTTTTTTGAAAAAATCCGTAAGCCCCGGGGTCACAATTTCATCAAAAATCTGACTTTCGGCAATTCACACAAAAATGGTGCCAAACGGGTGAAAATGCTCCCCTGAAGGGTTTGGCGGTCAAAACAGAAATTTTTTTATCACAGGACAAGAAATCAGCCATCGACAAGTTAACCGGCAGAAATTTTTTTTAAAAAAAATCCCTAAGCCCCGGGGTCACAATTTCATCAAAAATCTGACTTTCGACAATTCACTCAAAAATGGAGCTAAACGGTTGCAAATGCTCCCCTGAAAGGTTTGGCGGTCGAAACAGAAGGCTTTTCATCACAGGAAAAGAAATCAGCCGTCGACAACTTAACCGGCAGAAATTTTTTTTTAAAAAAAAATCTGTAAGCCCCGGGGTCACAATTTCATCAAAAATCTGACTTTCGGCAATTCACTCAAAAATGGTGCCAAACGGGTGAAAATGCTCCCCTGAAGGGTTTGGCGGTCGAAACAGAAATTTTTTTATCACAGGACAAGAAATCAGCCATCGACAACTTAACAGGCAGAATTTTTTTTTGAAAAAATCCGTAAGCCCCGGGGTCACAATTTCATCAAAAATCTGACTTTCGGCAATTCACTCAAAAATGGTGCCAAACGGGTGAAAATGCTCCCCTTAAACGTTTGGATGTCGAAAGAGGAGTCTTTTTATGACAGGACAAGAAATCAGCCCTCGACAACTTAACCAGCAAAAATTTTTTTGTGAAAAAATCCGTAAGCCCCGGGGTCACAATTTCATCAAAAATCTGACTTTCGACAATTCACTCAAAAATGGAGCTAAACGGTTGCAAATGCTCCCCTGAAAGGTTTGGCGGTCAAAATAGAAGGCTTTTTATCACAGGACAAGAAATCAGCCCTCGACAACTTAACCGGCAGAATTTTTTTTTAAAAAAAATCCCTAAGCCCCGGGGTCACAATTTCATCAAAAATCTGACTTTCGGCAATTCACTCAAAAATGGAGCCAAACGGTTGCAAATGCTCCCCTGAAGTGTTTGGCGGTCGAAACAGAAATTTTTTTATCACAGGACAAGAAATCAGCCATCGACAACTTAACCGCCACAAATTTTTTTTTGAAAAAATCCGTAAGCCCCGGGGTCACAATTTCATCAAAAATCTGACTTTCGGCAATTCACTCAAAAATGGTGCCAAACGGGTGAAAATGCTCCCCTTAAACGTTTGGATGTCGAAAGAGAAGTGTTTTTATGACAGTACAAGAAATCAGCCCTCGACAACTTAACCGGCAAAAATTTTTTTTTTAAAAAATCCGTAAGCCCCGGGGTCACAATTTCATCAAAAATCTGACTTTCGGGAATTCACTTAAAAATGGAGCCAAACGGTTGCAAATGCTCCCCTGAAAGGTTTGGCGGTCGAAACAGAAAGCTTTTTTATCACAGGAAAAGAAATCAGCCGTCGACAACTTAACCGGCAGAATTTTTTTTTGAAAAAATCCCTAAGCCCCGGGGTCACAATTTCATCAAAAATCTGACTTTCGGCAATTCACTCAAAAATGGTGCCAAACGGGTGAAAATGCTCCCCTGAAAGGTTTGGCGGTCAAAACAGAAGGCTTTTTAATCACAGGACAAGAAATCAGCCCTCAACAACTTAACCGGCAAAATTTTTTTTTTGAAAAAATCCGTAAGCCCCGGGGTCACAATTTCATCAAAAATCGGACTTTCGGGAATTCACTCAAAAATGGAGCCAAACGGTTGCAAATGCTCCCCTGAAAGGTTTGGCGGTCAAAACAGAAGGCTTTTTAATCACAGGACAAGAAATCAGCCCTCGACAACTTAACCGGCAGAATTTTTTTAAAAAAAAAAATCTGTAAGCCCCGGGGTCACAATTTCATCAAAAATCTGACTTTCGGCAATTCACTCAAAAATGGTGCCAAACGGTTGCAAATGCTCCCCTGAAACGTTTGGATGTCGAAAGAGAAGTCTTTTTATGACAGGACAATAAATCAGCCCTCGACAACTTAACAGGCTTAAATTTTTTTTTTGAAAAAATCCGTAAGCCCCGGGGTCACAATTTCATCCAAAATCTGACTTTCGACAATTCACTCAAAAATGGAGCTAAACGGTTGCAAATGCTCCCCTGAAAGGTTTGGCGGTCAAAACAGAAGGCTTTTTATCACAGGACGAGAAATCAGCCCTCGACAACTTAACCGGCAAAAAATTTTTTTTGAAAAAATCCGTAAGCCCCGGGGTCACAATTTCATCAAAAATCTGACTTTCGACAATTCACTCAAAAATGGAGCTAAACGGTTGCAAATGCTCCCCTGAAAGGTTTGGCGGTCAAAACAGAAGGCTTTTTATCACAGGACAAGAAATCAGCCCTCGACAACTTAACCGGCAGAATTTTTTTTTTGAAAAAATACGTAAGCCCCGGGGTCACAATTTCATCAAAAATCTGACTTTCGACAATTCACTCAAAAATGGTGCCAAACGGTTGCAAATGCTCCCCTGAAACGTTTGGATGTCGAAAGAGAAGTCTTTTTATGACAGGACAAGAAATCAGCCCTAGACAACTTAAACGGCTTAAAAATTTTTTTTGAAAAAATCCGTAAGCCCCGGGGTCACAATTTCATCAAAAATCGGACTTCCAGGAATTCACTCAAAAATGGTGCCAAACGGGTGAAAATGCTCTCCTGAAGGGTTTGGCGGTCGAAACAGATTTTTTTTTATCACAGGACAAGAAATCAGCCATCGACAAGTTAACCGGCAGAATTTTTTTTTTGAAAAAATCCGTAAGCCCCGGGGTCACGATTTCATGAAAAATCTGACTTTCGACAATTCACTCAAAAATGGAGCTAAACGGTTGCAAATGCTCCCCTGAAACATTTTGATGTCGAAACAGAAGTCTTTTTATCACAGGACAAGAAATCAGCCCTCGACAACTTAACCGGCTTAAATTTTTTTTTGAAAAAATCCGTAAGCCCCGGGGTCACAATTTCATCAAAAATCGGACTTTCGGGAATTCACTCAAAAATGATGCCAAACGGGTGCAAATGCTCCCCTGAAAGGTTTGGCGGTCGAAACAGAAGTTTTTTTATTACAGGACAAGAAATCAGCCATCGACAACTTAACAGGCAGAATTTTTTTTTTGAAAAAATCCGTAAGCCCCGGGGTCACAATTTCATCAAAAATCTGACTTTCGACAATTCACTCAAAAATGGAGCTAAACGGTTTCAAATGCTCCCCTGAAACGTTTGGCGGTCAAAACAGAAGGCTTTTTATGACAGGACAAGAAATCAGCCCTCGACTACTTAACCGGCAAAATTTTTTTTTTGAAAAAATCCGTAAGCCCCGGGGTCACAATTTCATCAAAAATCGGACTTTCGGGAATTCACTAAAAAATGGAGCCAAACGGTTGCAAATGCTACCCTGAAAGGTTTGGCGGTCAAAACAGAAGGCTTTTTAATCACAGGACAAGAAATCAGCCCTCGACAACTTAACCGGCAGAATTTTTTTTTTTAAAAAAAAATCTGTAACCCCGGGGTCACAATTTCATCAAAAATCTGACTTTCGGCAATTCACTCAAAAATGGTGCCAAACGGTTGCAAATGCTCCCCCGAAACGTTTGACTGTCGAAAGAGAAGTCTTTTTATGACAGGACAAGAAATCAGCCCTCGACAACTTAACCGGCTTAAAATTTTTTTTTGAAAAAATCCGTAAGCCCCGGGGTCACAATTTCATCCAAAATCTGACTTTCGACAATTCACTCAAAAATGGAGCTAAACGGTTGCAAATGCTCCCCTGAAAGGTTTGGCGGTCAAAACAGAAGGCTTTTTATCACAGGACGAGAAATCAGCCCTCGACAACTTAACCGGCAGAATTTTTTTTTTTTTGAAAAAATCCGTAAGCCCCGGGGTCACAATTTCATCAAAAATCTGACTTTCGGGAATTCACTCAAAAATGGTGCCAAACGGGTGAAAATGCTCCCCTGAAGGGTTTGGCGGTCGAAACAGAATTTTTTTTATCACAGGACAAGAAATCAGCCATCGACAAGTTAACCGGCAGAATTTTTTTTTAAAAAAAATCCCTAAGCCCCGGGGTCACAATTTCATCAAAAATCTGACTTTCGGCAATTCACTCAAAAATGGTGCCAAACGGTTGCAAATGCTCCCCTGAAACGTTTGGATGTCGAAAGAGAAGTCTTTTTATGACAGGACAAGAAATCAGCCCTCGACAACTTAACCGGCAAAAATTTTTTTTTGAAAAAATCCGTAAGCCCCGGGGTCACAATTTCATCAAAAATCTGACTTTCGACAATTCACTCAAAAATGGAGCTAAACGGTTGCAAATGCTCCCCTGAAAGGTTTGGCGGTCAAAACAGAAGGCTTTTTATCACAGGACAAGAAATCAGCCCTCGACAACTTAACCGGCAGAATTTTTTTTTTGAAAAAATACGTAAGCCCCGGGGTCACAATTTCATCAAAAATCTGACTTTCGGCAATTCACTCAAAAATGGTGCCAAACGGTTGCAAATGCTCCCCTGAAACGTTTGGATGTCGAAAGAGAAGTCTTTTTATGACAGGACAAGAAATCAGCCCTAGACAACTTAAACGGCTTAAAAAATTTTTTTGAAAAAATCCGTAAGCCCCGGGGTCACAATTTCATCGAAAATCGGACTTCCGGGAATTCACTCAAAAATGGTGCCAAACGGGTGAAAATGCTCTCCTGAAGGGTTTGGCGGTCGAAACAGATTTTTTTTTATCACAGGACAAGAAATCAGCCATCGACAAGTTAACCGGCAGAATTTTTTTTTTGAAAAAATCCGTAAGCCCCGAGGTCACGATTTCATCAAAAATCTGACTTTCGACAATTCACTCAAAAATGGAGCTAAACGGTTGCAAATGCTCCCCTGAAACATTTGGATGTCGAAACAGAAGTCTTTTTATCACAGGACAAGAAATCAGCCCTCGACAACTTAACCGGCTTAAATTTTTTTTTGAAAAAATCCGTAAGCCCCGGGGTCACAATTTCATCAAAAATCGGACTTTCGGGAATTCACTCAAAAATGATGCCAAACGGGTGCAAATGCTCCCCTGAAAGGTTTGGCGGTCGAAACAGAAGTTTTTTTATTACAGGACAAGAAATCAGCCATCGACAACTTAACAGGCAGAATTTTTTTTTTGAAAAAATCCGTAAGCCCCGGGGTCACAATTTCATCAAAAATCTGACTTTCGACAATTCACTCAAAAATGGAGCTAAACGGTTTCAAATGCTCCCCTGAAACGTTTGGCGGTCAAAACAGAATTTTTTTTATCACAGGACAAGAAATCAGCCCTCGACAACTTAACCGGCAGAATTTTTTTTTTGAAAAAATCCGTAAGCCCCGGGGTCACAATTTCATCAAAAATCTGACTTTCGGCGATTCATTCAAAAATGGTGCCAAACGGGTGCAAATGCTCCCCTGAAAGGTTTGGCGGTCGAAACAGAAAGCTTTTTTATCACAGGACAAGAAATCAGCCATCGACAACTTAACCGGCAGAATTTTTTTTTTGAAAAAATCCGTAAGCCCCGGGGTCACAATTTCATCCAAAATCTGACTTTCGACAATTCACTCAAAAATGGAGCTAAACGGTTGCAAATGCTCCCCTGAAAGGTTTGGCGGTCAAAACAGAAGGCTTTTTATCACAGGACAAGAAATCAGCCCTCGACAACTTAACCGGCAGAATTTTTTTTTTGAAAAAATCCGTAAGCCCCGGGGTCACAATTTCATCAAAAATCTGATTTTTGGCAATTCACTCAAAAATGGTGCCAAACGGGTGAAAATGCTCCCCTGAAGGGTTTGTCGGTCAAAACAGAATTTTTTTTATCACAGGACAAGAAATCAGCCATCGACAAGTTAACCGGCAGAAATTTTTTTTTGAAAAAATCCCTAAGCCCCGGGGTCACGATTTCATCAAAAATCTGACTTTCGGCAATTCACTCAAAAATGGTGCCAAACGGTTGCAAATGCTCCACTGAAACGTTTGGATGTCGAAACAGAAGTCTTTTTATCACAGGACAAGAAATCAGCCCTCGACAACTTAAACGGCTTAAAATTTTTTTTTGAAAAAGTCCGTAAGCCCCGGGGTCACAATTTCATCAAAAATCGGACTTCCGGGAATTCACTCAAAAATGGAGCTAAACGGTTGCAAGTGCTCCCCTGAAAGGTTTGGCGGTCAAAATAGAAGGCTTTTTATCACAGGACAAGAAATCAGCCCTCGACAACTTAACCGGCAGAATTTTTTTTTGAAAAAATCCGTAAGCCCCGGGATCACAATTTCATTAAAAATCTGACTTTCGGCAATTCACTCAAAAATGGTGCCAAACGGGTGAAAATGCTCCCCTGAAGGGTTTGGCGGTCGAAACAGAAAGCTTTTTTATCACAGGACAAGAAATCAGCCATCGACAACTTAACCGGCAGAATTTTTTTTTTGAAAAAATCCGTAAGCCCCGGGGTCACAATTTCATCCAAAATCTGACTTTAGACAATTCACTCAAAAATGGAGCTAAACGGTTGCAAATGCTCCCCTGAAAGGTTTGGCGGTCAAAACAGAAGGCTTTTTATCACAGGACGAGAAATCAGCCCTCGACAACTTAACCGGCAAAAAATTTTTTTTGAAAAAATCCGTAAGCCCCGGGGTCACAATTTCATCAAAAATCTGACTTTCGACAATTCACTCAAAAATGGAGCTAAACGGTTGCAAATGCTCCCCTGAAAGGTTTGGCGGTCAAAACAGAAGGCTTTTTATCACAGGACAAGAAATCAGCCCTCGACAACTTAACCGGCAGATTTTTTTAAAAAAAAAAATCCGTAAGCCCCGGGGTCACAATTTCATCAAAAATCTGACTTTCGACAATTCACTCAAAAATGGAGCTAAACGGTTGCAAATGCTCCCCTGAAAGGTTTGGCGGTCAAAACAGAAGGCTTTTTATCACAGGACAAGAAATCAGCCCTCGACAACTTAACCGGCAGATTTTTTTTTTTGAAAAAATCCGTAATCCCCTAGGTCACAATTTCATCAAAAATCTGACTTTCGGCAATTCACTCAAAATTGTGCCAAACGGTTTGAAATGCTCCCCTGAAACGTTTGGATGTCGAAACACAAGTCTTTTTATCACAGGACAAGAAATCAGCCCTCGACAACTTCACCGGCTTAAAATTTTTTTTTGAAAAAATCCGTAAGCCCCGGGGTCACAATTTCATCAAAAATCGGACTTCCGGGTATTCACTCAAAAATGGTGCCAAACGTGTGAAAATGCTCCCCTTAAGGGTTTGGCGGTCGAAACAGAATTTTTTTTATCACAGGACAAGAAATCAGCCATCGACAACTTAACCGGCAGAAATTTTTTTTTGAAAAAATCCGTAAGCCCCGGGGTCGCAATTTCATCAAAAATCGGACTTTCGGGAATTCACTCAAAAATGATGCCAAATGGGTGCAAATGCTCCTCTGAAAGTTTTGGCAGTAGAAACAGAAGTTTTTTTATCACAGGACAAGAAATCAGCCATCGACAACTTAACAGGCAGAATTTTTTTTTTGAAAAAATCCGTAAGCCCCGGGGTCACAATTTCATCAAAAATCTGACTTTCGACAATTCACTCAAAAATGGAGCTAAACGGTTGCAAATGCTCCCCTGAAAGGTTTGGAGGTCGAAACAGAAGGCTTTTTATCACAGGACAAGAAATCAGCCCTCGACAACTTAACCGGCAGAATTTTATTTTTTAAAAAATCCCTAAGCCCCGGGGTCACAATTTCATCAAAAATCTGACTTTCGGCAATTCACTCAAAAATGGTGCCAAACGGTTGCAAATGCTCCCCTGAACAGTTTGGCGGTCGAAACAGAAGTTTTTTTATCACAGGACAAGAAATCAGCCATCGACAACTCGACCGGCAGAAATTTTTTTTTGAAAAAATCCGTAAGCCCCGGGGTCACAATTTCATCAAAAATCTGACTTTCGACAATTCACTCAAAAATGGAGCTAAACAGTTGCAAATGCTCCCCTGAAAGGTTTGGCGGTCAAAAGAGACGGCTTTTTATCACAGGACAAGAAATCAGCCCTCGAAAACTTAACCGGTAGAATTTTTTTTTTGAAAAAATCCGTAAGCCCCGGGGTCACAATTTCATCCAAAATCTGACTTTCGACAATTCACTCAAAAATGGAGCTAAACGGTTGCAAATGCTCCCCTGAAAGGTTTGGCGGTCGAAACAGAAGGCTTTTTATCACAGGACAAGAAATCAGCCCTCGACAACTTAACCGGCAGAATTTTTTTTTTGAAAAAATCCGTAAGCCCCGGGGTCACAATTTCATCAAAAATCTGACTTTCGGCAATTCACTCAAAAATGGTGCCAAACGGTTGCAAATGCTCCCCTGAAAGGTTTGGCGGTAGAAACAGAAAGCTTTTTTATCACAGGAAAAGAAATCAGCCGTCAACAAGTTAACCGGCAGAAATTTTTTTTTTAAAAAAATCCCTAAGCCCAGGGGTCACAATTTCATCAAAAATCTGACTTTCGGCAATTCACTCAAAAATGGTGCCAAACGGTTGCAAATGCTCTCCTGAAACGTTTGGATGTCGAAAGAGAAGTCTTTTTATGACAGGACAAGAAATCAGCCCTCGACAACTTAACCGGCTTAAAAATTTTTTTTGAAAAAATCCGTAAGCCCCGGGGTCACAATTTCATCAAAAATCGGACTTCCGGGAATTCACTCAAAAATGGTGCCAAACGGGTGAAAATGCTCTCCTGAAGGGTTTGGCGGTCGAAACAGAATTTTTTTTTATCACAGGACAAGAAATCAGCCCTCGACAACTTAACCGGCTTAAATTTTTTTTTGAAAAAATCCGTAAGCCCCGGGGTCACAATTTCATCAAAAATCGGACTTTCGGGAATTCACTCAAAAATGATGCCAAACGGGTGCAAATGCTCCCCTGAAAGGTTTGGCGGTCGAAACAGAAGTTTTTTTATTACAGGACAAGAAATCAGCCATCGACAACTTAACCGGCAGAAATTTTTTTTGAAAAAATCCGTAAGCCCCGGGGTCACAATTTCATCAAAAATCTGACTTTCGACAATTCACTCAAAAATGGAGCTAAACGGGTGCAAATGCTCCCCTGAAAGGTTTGGCGGTCAAAACAGAAGGCTTTTTATCACAGGACAAGAAATCAGCCCTCGACAACTTAACCGGCAGAATTTTTTTTTTGAAAAAATCCGTAAGCCCCGGGGTCACAATTTCATCAAAAATCTGATTTTTGGCAATTCACTCAAAAATGGTGCCAAACGGTTGCAAATGCTACCCTGAAACGTTTGGATGTCGAAACAGAAGTCTTTTTATCACAGGACAAGAAATCAGCCCTCGACAACTTAACCGGCTTAAAATTTTTTTTTGAAAAAATCCGTAAGCCCCGGGGTCACAATTTCATCAAAAATCGGACTTTCGGGAATTCATTCAAAAATGGTGCCAAACGGGTGCAAATGCTCCCCTGAAAGGTTTGGCGGTCAAAACAGAAAGCTTTTTTATCACAGGACAAGAAATCAGCCATCGACAACTTAACCGGCAGAATTTTTTTTTTGAAAAAATCCGTAAGCCCCGGGGTCACAATTTCATCAAAAATCTGACTTTCGGCAATTCACTCAAAAATGGTGCCAAACGGGTGAAAATGCTCCCCTGAAGGGTTTGGCGGTCAAAACAGAATTTTTTTTATCACAGGACAAGAAATCAGCCATCGACAAGTTAACCGGCAGAAATTTTTTTTTGACAAAATCCCTAAGCTCCGGGGTCACGATTTCATCAAAAATCTGACTTTCGGCAATTCACTCAAAAATGATGCCAAATGGGTGCAAATGCTCCCCTGAAAGTTTTGGCGGTAGAAACAGAAGTTTTTTTATCACAGGACAAGAAATCAGCCATCGACAACTTAACAGGCAGAATTTTTTTTTTGAAAAAATCCGTAAGCCCCGGGGTCACAATTTCATCCAAAATCTGACTTTCGGCAATTCATTCAAAAATGGTGCCAAACGGGTGCAAATGCTCCCCTGAAAGGTTTGGCGGTCGAAACAGAAAGCTTTTTTATCACAGGACAAGAAATCAGCCATCGACAACTTAACCGGCAGAATTTTTTTTTTGAAAAAATCCGTAAGCCCCGGGGTCACAATTTCATCCAAAATCTGACTTTCGACAATTCACTCAAAAATGGAGCTAAACGGTTGCAAATGCTCCCCTGAAAGGTTTGGCGGTCAAAACAGAAGGCTTTTTATCACAGGACAAGAAATCAGCCCTCACAACTTAACCGGCAGAATTTTTTTTTTGAAAAAATCCGTAAGCCCCGGGGTCACAATTTCATCAAAAATCTGATTTTTGGCAATTCACTCAAAAATGGTGCCAAACGGGTGAAAATGCTCCCCTGAAGGGTTTGGCGGTCAAAACAGAATTTTTTTTTTTCACAGGACAAGAAATCAGCCATCGACAAGTTAACCGGCAGAAATTTTTTTTTGAAAAAATCCCTAAGCTCCGGGGTCACGATTTCATCAAAAATCTGACTTTCGGCAATTCACTCAAAAATGGTGCCAAACGGTTGCAAATGCTACCCTGAAACGTTTGGATGTCGAAACAGAAGTCTTTTTATCACAGGACAAGAAATCAGCCCTCGACAACTTAACCGGCTTAAAAATTTTTTTTGAAAAAATCCGTAAGCCCCGGGGTCACAATTTCATCAAAAATCTGACTTTCGGCAATTCACTCAAAAATGGTGCCAAACGGGTGCAGATGCTCCCCTGAAAGGTTTGGCGGTTGAAACAGAAGGCTTTTTATCACAGGACAAGAAATCAGCCCTCGACAACTTAACCGGGAGAAATTTTTTTTTGAAAAAATCCGTAAGCCCCGGGGTCACAATTTCATCAAAAATCTGACTTTCGGCAATTCACTCAAAAATGGAGCTAAACGGTTGCAAATGCTCCGCTGAAAGGTTTGGCGGTCAAAACAGAAGGCTTTTTATCACAGGACAAGAAATCAGTCCTCGACAACTTAACCGGCAGAATTTTTTTTTTAAAAAAATCCGTAAGCCCCGGGGTCACAATTTCATCAAAAATCTGACTTTCGGCAATTCACTCAAAAATGGTGCCAAACGGTTGCAAATGCTCCCCTGAAAGATTTGGCGGTCGAAACAGATAGCTTTTTTATCACAGGAAAAGAAATCAGCCGTCGACAACTTAACCGGCAGAATTTTTTTTTTTGAAAAAATCCCTAAGCCCCGGGGTCACAATTTCATCCAAAATCTGACTTTTGGCAATTCACTCAAAAATGGTGCCAAACGGTTGCAAATGCTCCCCTGAAACGTTTGGATGTCGAAACGGAAGTCTTTTTATCACAGGAGAAGAAATCAGCCCTCGACAAGTTAACCGGCAGAATTTTTTTTTTGAAAAAATCTGTAAGCCCCGGGGTCACGATTTCATCAAAAATCTGACTTTCGGCAATTCACTCAAAAATGGTGCCAAACGGTTGCAAATGCTACCCTGAAACGTTTGGATGTCGAAACAGATGTCTTTTTATCACAGGACAAGAAATCAGCCCTCGACAACTTAACCGGCAGAATTTTTTTTTGAAAAAATCCATATGCCCCGGGGTCACAATTTCATCAAAAATCTGACTTTCGGCAATTCACTCAAAAATGGTGCCAAACGGTTGCAAATGCTCCCCTGAAAGGTTTGGCGGTCGAAACAGTAAGCTTTTTTACCACAGGAAAAGAAATCAGCCGTCGACAACTTAACCGGCAGAATTTTCTTTTTTGAAAAAATCCCTAAGCCCCGGGGTCACAATTTCATCAAAAATCTGACTTTCGGCAATTCACTCAAAAATGGAGCTAAACGGTTGCAAATGCTCCCCTGAAAGGTTTAGCGGTCAAAACAGAAGGCTTTTTATCACAGGACAAGAAATCAGTCCTCGACAACTTAACCGGCAGAATTTTTTTTAAAAAAAAATCCGTAAGCCCCGGGGTCACAATTTCATCAAAAATCTGACTTTCGGCAATTCATTCAAAAATGGTGCCAAACGGGTGCAAATGCTCCCCTAAAAGGTTTGGCGGTCGAAACAGAAAGCTTTTTTATCACAGGACAAGAAATCAGCCCTCGACAACTTAACCGGCAGAATTTTTTTTTGAAAAAATCCCTAAGCCCCGGGGTCACAATTTCATCAAAAATCGGACTTTCGGCAATTCACTCAAAAATGGTGCCAAACGGGTGCAGATGCTCCCCTGAAAGGTTTGGCGGTTGAAACAGAATTTTTTTTATCACAGGACAAGAAATCAGCCATCGACAAGTTAACCGGGAGAAATTTTTTTTTGAAAAAATCCGTAAGCCCCGGGGTCACAATTTCATCAAAAATCTGACTTTCGGCAATTCACTCAAAAATGGAGCTAAACGGTTGCAAATGCTCCCCTGAAAGGTTTAGCGGTCAAAACAGAAGGCTTTTTATCACAGGACAAGAAATCAGTCCTCGACAACTTAACCGGCAGAATTTTTTTTAAAAAAAAATCCGTAAGCCCCGGGGTCACAATTTCATCAAAAATCTGACTTTCGGCAATTCACTCAAAAATGGTGCCAAACGGTTGCAAATGCTCCCCTGAAAGATTTGGCGGTCGAAACAGAAAGCTTTTTTATCACAGGAAAAGAAATCAGCCGTCGACAACTTAACCGGCAGAATTTTTTTTTTTGAAAAAATCCCTAAGCCCAGGGTCACAATTTCATCAAAAATCTGACTTTTGGCAATTCACTCAAAAATGGTGCCAAACGGTTGCAAATGCGCCCCTGAAACGTTTGGATGTCGAAACGGAAGTCTTTTTATCACAGGAGAAGAAATCAGCCCTCGACAACTTAAGCGGCTTAAAATTTTTTTTTGAAAAAATCCGTAAGCCCCGGGGTCACAATTTCATCAAAAATCGGACTTCCGGGAATTCACTCAAAAATGGTGCCAAACGGGTGAAAATGCTCCCCTGAAGGGTTTGGCGGTCGAAACAGAATTTTTTTTATCACAGGACAAGAAATCAGCCATCGACAAGTTAACCGGCAGAATTTTTTTTTTGAAAAAATCCGTAAGCCCCGGGGTCACGATTTCATCAAAAATCTGACTTTCGACAATTCACTCAAAAATGGAGCTAAACGGTTGCAAATGCTCCCCTGAAACGTTTGGATGTCGAAACAGAAGTCTTTTTATCACAGGAAAAGAAATCAGCCCTCGACAACTTAACCGGCTTAAATTTTTTTTTGAAAAAATCCGTAAGCCCCGGGGTCACAATTTCATCAAAAATCGGACTTTCGGGAATTCACTCAAAAATAATGCCAAACGGGTGCAAATGCTCCCCTGAAAGGTTTGGCGGTCGAAACAGAAGTTTTTTTATCACAGGACAAGAAATCAGCCATCGACAACTTAACAGGCAGAATTTTTTTTTTGAAAAAATCTGTAAGCCCCGGGGTCACAATTTCATCAAAAATCTGACTTTCGACAATTCACTCAAAAATGGAGCTAAACGGTTGCAAATGCTCCCCTGAAAGGTTTGGCGGTCGAAACAGAAGGCTTTTTATCACACGACAAGAAATCAGCCCTCGACAACTTAACTGGCAGAATTTTTTTTTTGAAAAAATCCGTAAGCCCCGGGGTCACAATTTCATCAAAAATCTGACTTTCGGCAATTCACTCAAAAATGGTGCCAAACGGTTGAAAATGCTCCCCTGAAAGATTTGGCGGTCGAAACAGAAAGCTTTTTTATCACAGGAAAAGAAATCAGCCATCGACAACTTAACAGGCAGAATTTTTTTTTTGAAAAAATCTGTAAGCCCCGGGGTCACAATTTCATCAAAAATCTGACTTTCGACAATTCACTCAAAAATGGAGCTAAACGGTTGCAAATGCTCCCTTGAAAGGTTTAGCGGTCAAAACAGAAGGCTTTTTATCACAGGACAAGAAATCAGTCCTCGACAACTTAACCGGCAGAATTTTTTTTAAAAAAAAATCCGTAAGCCCCGGGGTCACAATTTCATCAAAAATCTGACTTTCGGCAATTCACTCAAAAATGGTGCCAAACGGTTGCAAATGCTCCCCTGAAAGATTTGGCGGTCGAAACAGAAAGCTTTTTTAACACAGGAAAAGAAATCAGCCGTCGACAACTTAACCGGCAGAATTTTTTTTTTTGAAAAAATCCCTAAGCCCAGGGTCACAATTTCATCAAAAATCTGACTTTTGGCAATTCACTCAAAAATGGTGCCAAACGGTTGCAAATGCTCCCCTGAAACGTTTGGATGTCGAAACGGAAGTCTTTTTATCACAGGAGAAGAAATCAGCCCTCGACAACTTAAGCGGCTTAAAATTTTTTTTTGAAAAAATCCGTAAGCCCCGGGGTCACAATTTCATCAAAAATCGGACTTCCGGGAATTCACTCAAAAATGGTGCCAAACAGGTGAAAATGCTCCCCTGAAGGGTTTGGCGGTCGAAACAGAATTTTTTTTATCACAGGACAAGAAATCAGCCATCGACAAGTTAACCGGCAGAATTTTTTTTTTGAAAAAATCCGTAAGCCCCGGGGTCACGATTTCATCAAAAATCTGACTTTCGACAATTCACTCAAAAATGGAGCTAAACGGTTGCAAATGCTCCCCTGAAACGTTTGGATGTCGAAACAGAAGTCTTTTTATCACAGGAAAAGAAATCAGCCCTCGACAACTTAACCGGCTTAAATTTTTTTTTGAAAAAATCCGTAAGCCCCGGGGTCACAATTTCATCAAAAATCTGACTTTTGGCAATTCACTCAAAAATGGTGCCAAACGGTTGCAAATGCCCCCTGAAACGTTTGGATGTCGAAACGGAAGTCTTTTTATCACAGGAGAAGAAATCAGCCCTCGACAAGTTAAGCGGCAGAATTTTTTTTAAAAAAAAATCCGTAAGCCCCGGGGTCACGATTTCATCAAAAATCTGACTTTCGACAATTCACTCAAAAATGGAGCTAAACGGTTGCAAATGCTCCCCTGAAACGTTTGGATGTCGAAACAGAAGTCTTTTTATCACAGGACAAGAAATCAGCCCTCGACAACTTAACCGGCTTAATTTTTTTTTAAAAAAAATCCGTAAGCCCCGGGGTCACAATTTCATCAAAAATCGGACTTTCAGGAATTCACTCAAAAATGATGCCAAACGGGTGCAAATGCTCCCCTGAAAGGTTTGGCGGTCGAAACAGAAGTTTTTTATCACAGGACAAGAAATCAGCCATCGACAACTTAACAGGCACAATTTTTTTTTTGAAAAAATCTGTAAGCCCCGGGGTCACAATTTCATCAAAAATCTGACTTTCGGCAATTCACTCAAAAATGGAGCTAAACGGTTGCAAATGCTCCCCTGAAAGGTTTGGCGGTCGAAACAGAAGTTTTTTTATCACAGGACAAGAAATCAGCCATCGACAACTTAACAGGCAGAATTTTTTTTTTGAAAAAATCTGTAAGCCCCGGGGTCACAATTTCATCAAAAATCTGACTTTCGACAATTCACTCAAAAATGGAGCTAAACGGTTGCAAATGCTCCCCTGAAAGGTTTGGCGGTCGAAACAGAAGGCTTTTTATCACACGACAAGAAATCAGCCCTCGACAACTTAACTGGCAGAATTTTTTTTTTGAAAAAATCCGTAAGCCCCGGGGTCACAATTTCATCAAAAATCTGACTTTCGGCAATTCACTCAAGAATGGTGCCAAACGGTTGAAAATGCTCCCCTGAAAGATTTGGCGGTCGAAACAGAAAGCTTTTTTATCACAGGAAAAGAAATCAGCCATCGACAACTTAACAGGCAGAATTTTTTTTTTGAAAAAATCTGTAAGCCCCGGGGTCACAATTTCATCAAAAATCTGACTTTCGACAATTCACTCAAAAATGGTGCCAAACGGTTGCAAATGCTACCCTGAAACGTTTGGATGTCGAAACAGAAGTCTTTTTATCACAGGACAAGAAATCAGCCCTCGACAACTTAACCGGCTTAAATTTTTTTTTGACAAAATCCCTAAGCTCCGGGGTCACGATTTCATCAAAAATCTGACTTTCGACAATTCACTCAAAAATGGAGCTAAACGGTTGCAAATGCTCCCCTGAAACGTTTGGATGTCGAAACGGAAGTCTTTTTATCACAGGAGAAGAAATCAGCCCTCGACAACTTAAGCGGCTTAAAATTTTTTTTTGAAAAAATCCGTAAGCCCCGGGGTCACGATTTCATCAAAAATCTGACTTTCGACAATTCACTCAAAAATGGAGCTAAACGGTTGCAAATGCTCCCCTGAAACGTTTGGATGTCGAAACAGAAGTCTTTTTATCACAGGAAAAGAAATCAGCCCTCGACAACTTAACCGGCTTAAATTTTTTTTTGAAAAAATCCGTAAGCCCCGGGGTCACAATTTCATCAAAAATCTGACTTTTGGCAATTCACTCAAAAATGGTGCCAAACGGTTGCAAATGCCCCCTGAAACGTTTGGATGTCGAAACGGAAGTCTTTTTATCACAGGAGAAGAAATCAGCCCTCGACAAGTTAAGCGGCAGAATTTTTTTAAAAAAAAAATCCGTAAGCCCCGGGGTCACGATTTCATCAAAAATCTGACTTTCGACAATTCACTCAAAAATGGAGCTAAACGGTTGCAAATGCTCCCCTGAAACGTTTGGATGTCGAAACAGAAGTCTTTTTATCACAGGACAAGAAATCAGCCCTCGACAACTTAACCGGCTTAAATTTTTTTTAAAAAAAATCCGTAAGCCCCGGGGTCACAATTTCATCAAAAATCGGACTTTCAGGAATTCACTCAAAAATGATGCCAAACGGGTGCAAATGCTCCCCTGAAAGGTTTGGCGGTCGAAACAGAAGTTTTTTATCACAGGACAAGAAATCAGCCATCGACAACTTAACAGGCACAATTTTTTTTTTGAAAAAATCTGTAAGCCCCGGGGTCACAATTTCATCAAAAATCTGACTTTCGGCAATTCACTCAAAAATGGAGCTAAACGGTTGCAAATGCTCCCCTGAAAGGTTTGGCGGTCGAAACAGAAGTTTTTTTATCACAGGACAAGAAATCAGCCATCGACAACTTAACAGGCAGAATTTTTTTTTTTAAAAAATCTGTAAGCCCCGGGGTCACAATTTCATCAAAAATCTGACTTTCGACAATTCACTCAAAAATGGAGCTAAACGGTTGCAAATGCTCCCCTGAAAGGTTTGGCGGTCGAAACAGAAGGCTTTTTATCACACGACAAGAAATCAGCCCTCGACAACTTAACTGGCAGAATTTTTTTTTTGAAAAAATCCGTAAGCCCCGGGGTCACAATTTCATCAAAAATCTGACTTTCGGCAATTCACTCAAAAATGGTGCCAAACGGTTGAAAATGCTCCCCTGAAAGATTTGGCGGTCGAAACAGAAAGCTTTTTTATCACAGGAAAAGAAATCAGCCATCGACAACTTAACAGGCAGAATTTTTTTTTTGAAAAAATCTGTAAGCCCCGGGGTCACAATTTCATCAAAAATCTGACTTTCGACAATTCACTCAAAAATGGAGCTAAACGGTTGCAAATGCTCCCCTGAAAGGTTTGGCTGTCGAAACAGAAGGCTTTTTATCACACGACAAGAAATCAGCCCTCGACAACTTAACTGGCAGAATTTTTTTTTTGAAAAAATCCGTAAGCCCCGGGGTCACAATTTCATCAAAAATCTGACTTTTGGCAATTCACTCAAAAATGGTGCCAAACGGTTGCAAATGCCCCCTGAAACGTTTGGATGTCGAAACGGAAGTCTTTTTATCACAGGAGAAGAAATCAGCCCTCGACAAGTTAAGCGGCAGAATTTTTTTTTAAAAAAAATCCGTAAGCCCCGGGGTCACGATTTCATCAAAAATCTGACTTTCGACAATTCACTCAAAAATGGAGCTAAACGGTTGCAAATGCTCCCCTGAAACGTTTGGATGTCGAAACAGAAGTCTTTTTATCACAGGACAAGAAATCAGCCCTCGACAACTTAACCGGCTTAAATTTTTTTTTAAAAAAATCCCTAAGCCCCGGGGTCACAATTTCATCAAAAATCTGACTTTCAGCAATTCACTCAAAAATGGTGCCAAACGGGTGCAAATGCTCCCCTGAACAGTTTGGCGGACGAAACAAAAGTTTTTTTATCACAGGACAAGAAATCAGCGATAGACAACTTAAACGGCAGAATTTTTTTTTTGAAAAAATCCGTAAGCCCCGAGGTCACAATTTCATCAAAAATCTGACTTTCGGCAATTCACTCAAAAATGGTGCCAAACGGTTGCAAATGCTCCCCTGAAACGTTTCGATGTCGAAACAGAAGTGTTTTTATCACAGGACAAGAAATCAGCCATCGACAAGTTAACCGGCAGATTTTTTTTTTAAAAAAAAATCCGTAAGCCCCGGGGTCACAATTTCATCAAAAATCGGACTTTCGGGAATTCACTCAAAAATGGAGCCAAACGGTTGCAAATGCTCCCCTGAAAGCTTTGGCGGTCGAAACAGAAAGCTTTTTTATCACAGGAAAAGAAATCAGCCGTCGACAACTTAACCGGCAGAATTTTTTTTTTTGAAAAAATCCCTAAGCCCAGGGTCACAATTTCATCAAAAATCTGACTTTTGGCAATTCACTCAAAAATGGTGCCAAACGGTTGCAAATGCTCCCCTGAAACGTTTGGATGTCGAAACGGAAGTCTTTTTATCACAGGAGAAGAAATCAGCCCTCGACAACTTAAGCGGCTTAAAATTTTTTTTTGAAAAAATCCGTAAGCCCCGGGGTCACAATTTCATCAAAAATCGGACTTCCGGGAATTCACTCAAAAATGGTGCCAAACGGGTGAAAATGCTCCCCTGAAGGGTTTGGCGGTCGAAACAGAATTTTTTTTATCACAGGACAAGAAATCAGCCATCGACAAGTTAACCGGCAGAATTTTTTTTTTGAAAAAATCCGTAAGCCCCGGGGTCACGATTTCATCAAAAATCTGACTTTCGACAATTCACTCAAAAATGGAGCTAAACGGTTGCAAATGCTCCCCTGAAACTTTTGGATGTCGAAACAGAAGTCTTTTTATCACAGGAAAAGAAATCAGCCCTCGACAACTTAACCGGCTTAAATTTTTTTTTGAAAAAATCCGTAAGCCCCGGGGTCACAATTTCATCAAAAATCGGACTTTCGGGAATTCACTCAAAAATAATGCCAAACGGGTGCAAATGCTCCCCTGAAAGGTTTGGCGGTCGAAACAGAAGTTTTTTTATCACAGGACAAGAAATCAGCCATCGACAACTTAACTGGCAGAATTTTTTTTTTGAAAAAATCCGTAAGCCCCGGGGTCACAATTTCATCAAAAATCTGACTTTCGGCAATTCACTCAAAAATGGTGCCAAACGGTTGAAAATGCTCCCCTGAAAGATTTGGCGGTCGAAACAGAAAGCTTTTTTATCACAGGAAAAGAAATCAGCCATCGACAACTTAACAGGCAGAATTTTTTTTTTGAAAAAATCTGTAAGCCCCGGGGTCACAATTTCATCAAAAATCTGACTTTCGACAATTCACTCAAAAATGGAGCTAAACGGTTGCAAATGCTCCCCTGAAAGGTTTAGCGGTCAAAACAGAAGGCTTTTTATCACAGGACAAGAAATCAGTCCTCGACAACTTAACCGGCAGAATTTTTTTAAAAAAAAAATCCGTAAGCCCCGGGGTCACAATTTCATCAAAAATCTGACTTTCGGCAATTCACTCAAAAATGGTGCCAAACGGTTGCAAATGCTCCCCTGAAAGATTTGGCGGTCGAAACAGAAAGCTTTTTTATCACAGGAAAAGAAATCAGCCGTCGACAACTTAACCGGCAGAATTTTTTTTTTTGAAAAAATCCCTAAGCCGAGGGTCACAATTTCATCAAAAATCTGACTTTTGGCAATTCACTCAAAAATGGTGCCAAACGGTTGCAAATGCTCCCCTGAAACGTTTGGATGTCGAAACGGAAGCCTTTTTATCACAGGAGAAGAAATCAGCCCTCGACAACTTAAGCGGCTTAAAATTTTTTTTTGAAAAAATCCGTAAGCCCCGGGGTCACAATTTCATCAAAAATCGGACTTCCGGGAATTCACTCAAAAATGGTGCCAAACGGGTGAAAATGCTCCCCTGAAGGGTTTGGCCGTCGAAACAGAATTTTTTTTATCACAGGACAAGAAATCAGCCATCGACAAGTTAACCGGCAGAATTTTTTTTTTGAAAAAATCCGTAAGCCCCGGGGTCACGATTTCATCAAAAATCTGACTTTCGACAATTCACTCAAAAATGGAGCTAAACGGTTGCAAATGCTCCCCTGAAACGTTTGGATGTCGAAACAGAAGTCTTTTTATCACAGGAAAAGAAATCAGCCCTCGACAACTTAACCGTCTTAAATTTTTTTTTTGAAAAAATCCGTAAGCCCCGGGGTCACAATTTCATCAAAAATCGGACTTTCGGGAATTCACTCAAAAATAATGCCAAACGGGTGCAAATGCTCCCCTGAAAGGTTTGGCGGTCGAAACAGAAGTTTTTTTATCACAGGACAAGAAATCAGCCATCGACAACTTAACAGGCACAATTTTTTTTTTGAAAAAATCTGTAAGCCCCGGGGTCACAATTTCATCAAAAATCTGACTTTCGGCAATTCACTCAAAAATGGTGCCAAACGGTTGCAAATGCTCTCCTGAAAGGTTTGGCGGTCGAAACAGAAAGCTTTTTTATCACAGGACAAGAAATCAGCCATCGACAACTTAACCGGCAGAAATTTTTTTTTGAAAAAATCCGTAAGCCCCGGGGTCACAATTTCATCAAAAATCTGACTTTCGGCAATTCACTCAAAAATGGTGCCAAACGGGTGAAAATGCTCCCCTGAAGGGTTTGGCGGTCGAAACAGAAAGCTTTTTTATCACAGGACAAGAAATCAGCCATCGACAACTTAACCGGCAGAATTTTTTTTTTGAAAAAATCCGTAACCCCCGGGGTCACAATTTCATCCAAAATCTGACTTTCGACAATTCACTCAAAAATGGAGCTAAACGGTTGCAAATGCTCCCCTGAAAGGTTTGGCGGTCAAAACAGAAGGATTTTTATCACAGGACAAGAAATCAGCCCTCGACAACTTAACCGGCAGAATTTTTTTTTTGAAAAAATCCGTAAGCCCCGGGGTCACAATTTCATCAAAAATCTGACTTTCGGCAATTCACACAAAAATGGTGCCAAGCGGGTGAAAATGCTCCCCTGAAGGGTTTGGCGGTCAAAACAGAAATTTTTTTATCACAGGACAAGAAATCAGCCATCGACAAGTTAACCGGCAGAAATTTTTTTTAAAAAAAATCCCTAAGCCCCGGGGTCACAATTTCATCAAAAATCTGACTTTCGACAATTCACTCAAAAATGGAGCTAAACGGTTGCAAATGCTTCCCTGAAAGGTTTGGCGGTCGAAACAGAAGGCTTTTCATCACAGGAAAAGAAATCAGCCGTCGACAACTTAACCGGCAGAAATTTTTTTTTTAAAAAAAATCTGTAAGCCCCGGGGTCACAATTTCATCAAAAATCTGACTTTCGGCAATTCACTCAAAAATGGTGCCAAACGGGTGAAAATGCTCCCCTGAAGGGTTTGGCGGTCGAAACAGAAATTTTTTTATCACAGGACAAGAAATCAGCCATCGACAACTTAACAGGCAGAATTTTTTTTTGAAAAAATCCGTAAGCCCCGGGGTCACAATTTCATCAAAAATCTGACTTTCGGCAATTCACTCAAAAATGGTGCCAAACGGGTGAAAATGCTCCCCTTAAACGTTTGGATGTCGAAAGAGGAGTCTTTTTATGACAGGACAAGAAATCAGCCCTCGACAACTTAACCAGCAAAAATTTTTTTTTGAAAAAATCCGTAAGCCCCGGGGTCACAATTTCATCAAAAATCTGACTTTCGACAATTCACTCAAAAATGGAGCTAAACGGTTGCAAATGCTCCCCTGAAAGGTTTGGCGGTCAAAATAGAAGGCTTTTTATCACAGGACAAGAAATCAGCCCTCGACAACTTAACCGGCAGAATTTTTTTTTAAAAAAAATCCCTAAGCCCCGGGGTCACAATTTCATCAAAAATCTGACTTTCGGCAATTCACTCAAAAATGGAGCCAAACGGTTGCAAATGCTCCCCTGAAGTGTTTGGCGGTCGAAACAGAAATTTTTTTATCACAGGACAAGAAATCAGCCATCGACAACTTAACCGCCACAAATTTTTTTTTGAAAAAATCCGTAAGCCCCGGGGTCACAATTTCATCAAAAATCTGACTTTCGGCAATTCACTCAAAAATGGTGCCAAACGGGTGAAAATGCTCCCCTTAAACGTTTGGATGTCGAAAGAGAAGTGTTTTTATGACAGTACAAGAAATCAGCCCTCGACAACTTAACCGGCAAAAATTTTTTTTTTAAAAAATCCGTAAGCCCCGGGGTCACAATTTCATCAAAAATCTGACTTTCGGGAATTCACTCAAAAATGGAGCCAAACGGTTGCAAATGCTCCCCTGAAAGGTTTGGCGGTCGAAACAGAAAGCTTTTTTATCACAGGAAAAGAAATCAGCCGTCGACAACTTAACCGGCAGAATTTTTTTTTGAAAAAATCCCTAAGCCCCGGGGTCACAATTTCATCAAAAATCTGACTTTCGGCAATTCACTCAAAAATGGTGCCAAACGGGTGAAAATGCTCCCCTGAAAGGTTTGGCGGTCAAAACAGAAGGCTTTTTAATCACAGGACAAGAAATCAGCCCTCAACAACTTAACCGGCAAAATTTTTTTTTTGAAAAAATCCGTAAGCCCCGGGGTCACAATTTCATCAAAAATCGGACTTTCGGGAATTCACTCAAAAATGGAGCCAAACGGTTGCAAATGCTCCCCTGAAAGGTTTGGCGGTCAAAACAGAAGGCTTTTTAATCACAGGACAAGAAATCAGCCCTCGACAACTTAACCGGCAGAATTTTTTTTTTAAAAAAAAATCTGTAAGCCCCGGGGTCACAATTTCATCAAAAATCTGACTTTCGGCAATTCACTCAAAAATGGTGCCAAACGGTTGCAAATGCTCCCCTGAAACGTTTGGATGTCGAAAGAGAAGTCTTTTTATGACAGGACAAGAAATCAGCCCTCGACAACTTAACAGGCTTAAAAATTTTTTTTGAAAAAATCCGTAAGCCCCGGGGTCACAATTTCATCCAAAATCTGACTTTCGACAATTCACTCAAAAATGGAGCTAAACGGTTGCAAATGCTCCCCTGAAAGGTTTGGCGGTCAAAACAGAAGGCTTTTTATCACAGGACGAGAAATCAGCCCTCGACAACTTAACCGGCAAAAAATTTTTTTTTTGAAAAAATCCGTAAGCCCCGGGGTCACAATTTCATCAAAAATCTGACTTTCGACAATTCACTCAAAAATGGAGCTAAACGGTTGCAAATGCTCCCCTGAAAGGTTTGGCGGTCAAAACAGAAGGCTTTTTATCACAGGACAAGAAATCAGCCCTCGACAACTTAACCGGCAGAATTTTTTTTTTGAAAAAATACGTAAGCCCCGGGGTCACAATTTCATCAAAAATCTGACTTTCGACAATTCACTCAAAAATGGTGCCAAACGGTTGCAAATGCTCCCCTGAAACGTTTGGATGTCGAAAGAGAAGTCTTTTTATGACAGGACAAGAAATCAGCCCTAGACAACTTAAACGGCTTAAAAATTTTTTTTGAAAAAATCCGTAAGCCCCGGGGTCACAATTTCATCAAAAATCGGACTTCCGGGAATTCACTCAAAAATGGTGCCAAACGGGTGAAAATGCTCTCCTGAAGGGTTTGGCGGTCGAAACAGAATTTTTTTTATCACAGGACAAGAAATCAGCCCTCGACAACTTAACCGGCAGAATTTTTTTTTTGAAAAAATCCGTAAGCCCCGGGGTCACAATTTCATCAAAAATCTGACTTTCGGCGATTCATTCAAAAATGGTGCCAAACGGGTGCAAATGCTCCCCTGAAAGGTTTGGCGGTCGAAACAGAAAGCTTTTTTATCACAGGACAAGAAATCAGCCATCGACAACTTAACCGGCAGAATTTTTTTTTTGAAAAAATCCGTAAGCCCCGGGGTCACAATTTCATCCAAAATCTGACTTTCGACAATTCACTCAAAAATGGAGCTAAACGGTTGCAAATGCTCCCCTGAAAGGTTTGGCGGTCAAAACAGAAGGCTTTTTATCACAGGACAAGAAATCAGCCCTCGACAACTTAACCGGCAGAATTTTTTTTTTGAAAAAATCCGTAAGCCCCGGGGTCACAATTTCATCAAAAATCTGATTTTTGGCAATTCACTCAAAAATGGTGCCAAACGGGTGAAAATGCTCCCCTGAAGGGTTTGGCGGTCAAAACAGAATTTTTTTTATCACAGGACAAGAAATCAGCCATCGACAAGTTAACCGGCAGAAATTTTTTTTTGAAAAAATCCCTAAGCCCCGGGGTCACGATTTCATCAAAAATCTGACTTTCGGCAATTCACTCAAAAATGGTGCCAAACGGTTGCAAATGCTCCCCTGAAACGTTTGGATGTCGAAACAGAAGTCTTTTTATCACAGGACAAGAAATCAGCCCTCGACAACTTAAACGGCTTAAAATTTTTTTTTGAAAAAGTCCGTAAGCCCCGGGGTCACAATTTCATCAAAAATCGGACTTCCGGGAATTCACTCAAAAATGGAGCTAAACGGTTGCAAGTGCTCCCCTGAAAGGTTTGGCGGTCAAAATAGAAGGCTTTTTATCACAGGACAAGAAATCAGCCCTCGACAACTTAACCGGCAGAATTTTTTTTTGAAAAAATCCGTAAGCCCCGGGATCACAATTTCATTAAAAATCTGACTTTCGGCAATTCACTCAAAAATGGTGCCAAACGGGTGAAAATGCTCCCCTGAAGGGTTTGGCGGTCGAAACAGAAAGCTTTTTTATCACAGGACAAGAAATCAGCCATCGACAACTTAACCGGCAGAATTTTTTTTTTGAAAAAATCCGTAAGCCCCGGGGTCACAATTTCATCCAAAATCTGACTTTAGACAATTCACTCAAAAATGGAGCTAAACGGTTGCAAATGCTCCCCTGAAAGGTTTGGCGGTCAAAACAGAAGGCTTTTTATCACAGGACGAGAAATCAGCCCTCGACAACTTAACCGGCAAAAATTTTTTTTTGAAAAAATCCGTAAGCCCCGGGGTCACAATTTCATCAAAAATCTGACTTTCGACAATTCACTCAAAAATGGAGCTAAACGGTTGCAAATGCTCCCCTGAAAGGTTTGGCGGTCAAAACAGAAGGCTTTTTATCACAGGACAAGAAATCAGCCCTCGACAACTTAACCGGCAGATTTTTTTTTTTGAAAAAATCCGTAATCCCCTAGGTCACAATTTCATCAAAAATCTGACTTTCGGCAATTCACTCAAAATTGTGCCAAACGGTTTGAAATGCTCCCCTGAAACGTTTGGATGTCGAAACACAAGTCTTTTTATCACAGGACAAGAAATCAGCCCTCGACAACTTCACCGGCTTAAAATTTTTTTTTTGAAAAAATCCGTAAGCCCCGGGGTCACAATTTCATCAAAAATCGGACTTCCGGGTATTCACTCAAAAATGGTGCCAAACGTGTGAAAATGCTCCCCTTAAGGGTTTGGCGGTCGAAACAGAATTTTTTTTTATCACAGGACAAGAAATCAGCCATCGACAAGTTAACCGGCAGAATTTTTTTTTTGAAAAAATCCGTAAGCCCCGGGGTCACGATTTCATCAAAAATCTGACTTTCGGCAATTCACTCAAAAATGGAGCTAAACGGTTGCAAATGCTCCCCTGAAACGTTTGGATGTCGAAACAGAAGTCTTTTTATCACAGGACAAGAAATCAGCCCTCGACAACTTAACTGGCAGAAATTTTTTTTCGAAAAAATCCGTAAGCCCCGGGGTCACAATTTCATCAAAAATCGGACTTTCGGGAATTCACTCAAAAATGATGCCAAACGGGTGCAAATGCTCCCCTGAAAGGTTTGGCGGTCGAAACAGAAGTTTTTTTTATCACAGGACAAGAAAATCAGTCATCGACAACTTAACCGGCAGAAATTTTTTTTTTGAAAAAATCCGTAAGCTCCGGGGTCACAATTTCATCAAAAATCGGACTTTCGGGAATTCACTCAAAAATGATGCCAAATGGGTGCAAATGCTCCCCTGAAAGTTTTGGCAGTAGAAACAGAAGTTTTTTTATCACAGGACAAGAAATCAGCCATCGACAACTTAACAGCAGAATTTTTTTTTTGAAAAAATCCGTAAGCCCCGGGGTCACAATTTCATCAAAAATCTGACTTTCGACAATTCACTCAAAAATGGAGCTAAACGGTTGCAAATGCTCCCCTGAAAGGTTTGGAGGTCGAAACAGAAGGCTTTTTATCACAGGACAAGAAATCAGCCCTCGACAACTTAACCGGCAGAATTTTATTTTTTAAAAAATCCCTAAGCCCCGGGGTCACAATTTCATCAAAAATCTGACTTTCGGCAATTCACTCAAAAATGGTGCCAAACGGTTGCAAATGCTCCCCTGAACAGTTTGGCGGTCGAAACAGAAGTTTTTTTATCACAGGACAAGAAATCAGCCATCGACAACTTGACCGGCAGAAATTTTTTTTTGAAAAAATCCGTAAGCCCCGGGGGTCACAATTTCATCAAAAATCTGACTTTCGACAATTCACTCAAAAATGGAGCTAAACAGTTGCAAATGCTCCCCTGAAAGGTTTGGCGGTCAAAACAGAAGGCTTTTTATCACAGGACAAGAAATCAGCCCTCGAAAAACTTAACCGGTAGAATTTTTTTTTTGAAAAAATCCGTAAGCCCCGGGGTCACAATTTCATCCAAAATCTGACTTTCGACAATTCACTCAAAAATGGAGCTAAACGGTTGCAAATGCTCCCCTGAAAGGTTTGGCGGTCGAAACAGAAGGCTTTTTATCACAGGACAAGAAATCAGCCTCGACAACTTAACCGGCAGAATTTTTTTTTTGAAAAAATCCGTAAGCCCCGGGGTCACAATTTCATCAAAAATCTGACTTTCGGCAATTCACTCAAAAATGGTGCCAAACGGTTGCAAATGCTCCCCTGAAAGGTTTGGCGGTAGAAACAGAAAGCTTTTTTATCACAGGAAAAGAAATCAGCCGTCAACAAGTTAACCGGCAGAAATTTTTTTTAAAAAAAAATCCCTAAGCCCAGGGGTCACAATTTCATCAAAAATCTGACTTTCGGCAATTCACTCAAAAATGGTGCCAAACGGTTGCAAATGCTCTCCTGAAACGTTTGGATGTCGAAAGAGAAGTCTTTTTATGACAGGACAAGAAATCAGCCCTCGACAACTTAACCGGCTTAAAAAATTTTTTTGAAAAAATCCGTAAGCCCCGGGGTCACAATTTCATCAAAAATCGGACTTCCGGGAATTCACTCAAAAATGGTGCCAAACGGGTGAAAATGCTCTCCTGAAGGGTTTGGCGGTCGAAACAGAATTTTTTTTTATCACAGGACAAGAAATCAGCCCTCGACAACTTAACCGGCTTAAATTTTTTTTTGAAAAAATCCGTAAGCCCCGGGGTCACAATTTCATCAAAAATCGGACTTTCGGGAATTCACTCAAAAATGATGCCAAACGGGTGCAAATGCTCCCCTGAAAGGTTTGGCGGTCGAAACAGAAGTTTTTTTATTACAGGACAAGAAATCAGCCATCGACAACTTAACAGGCAGAATTTTTTTTTGAAAAAATCCGTAAGCCCCGGGGTCACAATTTCATCAAAAATCTGACTTTCGACAATTCACTCAAAAATGGAGCTAAACGGGTGCAAATGCTCCCCTGAAAGGTTTGGCGGTCAAAACAGAAGGCTTTTTATCACAGGACAAGAAATCAGCCCTCGACAACTTAACCGGCAGAATTTTTTTTTTGAAAAAATCCGTAAGCCCCGGGGTCACAATTTCATCAAAAATCTGATTTTTGGCAATTCACTCAAAAATGGTGCCAAACGGGTGAAAATGCTCCCCTGAAGGGTTTGGCGGTCAAAACAGAATTTTTTTTATCACAGGACAAGAAATCAGCCATCGACAAGTTAACCGGCAGAAATTTTTTTTTGAAAAAATCCCTAAGCTCCGGGGTCACGATTTCATCAATAATCTGACTTTCGGCAATTCACTCAAAAATGGTGCCAAACGGTTGCAAATGCTACCCTGAAACGTTTGGATGTCGAAACAGAAGTCTTTTTATCACAGGACAAGAAATCAGCCCTCGACAACTTAACCGGCTTAAAAATTTTTTTTGAAAAAATCCGTAAGCCCCGGGGTCACAATTTCATCAAAAATCGGACTTTCGGGAATTCATTCAAAAATGGTGCCAAACGGGTGCAAATGCTCCCCTGAAAGGTTTGGCGGTCAAAACAGAAAGCTTTTTTATCACAGGACAAGAAATCAGCCATCGACAACTTAACCGGCAGAATTTTTTTTTTGAAAAAATCCGTAAGCCCCGGGGTCACAATTTCATCAAAAATCTGACTTTCGGCAATTCACTCAAAAATGGTGCCAAACGGTTGCAAATGCTCCCCTGAAAGGTTTGGCGGTAGAAACAGAAAGCTTTTTTATCACAGGAAAAGAAATCAGCCGTCAACAAGTTAACCGGCAGAAATTTTTTTTAAAAAAAAATCCCTAAGCCCAGGGGTCACAATTTCATCAAAAATCTGACTTTCGGCAATTCACTCAAAAATGGTGCCAAACGGTTGCAAATGCTCTCCTGAAACGTTTGGATGTCGAAAGAGAAGTCTTTTTATGACAGGACAAGAAATCAGCCCTCGACAACTTAACCGGCTTAAAAATTTTTTTTGAAAAAATCCGTAAGCCCCGGGGTCACAATTTCATCAAAAATCGGACTTCCGGGAATTCACTCAAAAATGGTGCCAAACGGGTGAAAATGCTCTCCTGAAGGGTTTGGCGGTCGAAACAGAATTTTTTTTTATCACAGGACAAGAAATCAGCCCTCGACAACTTAACCGGCTTAAATTTTTTTTTGAAAAAATCCGTAAGCCCCGGGGTCACAATTTCATCAAAAATCGGACTTTCGGGAATTCACTCAAAAATGATGCCAAACGGGTGCAAATGCTCCCCTGAAAGGTTTGGCGGTCGAAACAGAAGTTTTTTTATTACAGGACAAGAAATCAGCCATCGACAACTTAACAGGCAGAATTTTTTTTTGAAAAAATCCGTAAGCCCCGGGGTCACAATTTCATCAAAAATCTGACTTTCGACAATTCACTCAAAAATGGAGCTAAACGGGTGCAAATGCTCCCCTGAAAGGTTTGGCGGTCAAAACAGAAGGCTTTTTATCACAGGACAAGAAATCAGCCCTCGACAACTTAACCGGCAGAATTTTTTTTTTGAAAAAATCCGTAAGCCCCGGGGTCACAATTTCATCAAAAATCTGATTTTTGGCAATTCACTCAAAAATGGTGCCAAACGGGTGAAAATGCTCCCCTGAAGGGTTTGGCGGTCAAAACAGAATTTTTTTTATCACAGGACAAGAAATCAGCCATCGACAAGTTAACCGGCAGAAATTTTTTTTTGAAAAAATCCCTAAGCTCCGGGGTCACGATTTCATCAATAATCTGACTTTCGGCAATTCACTCAAAAATGGTGCCAAACGGTTGCAAATGCTACCCTGAAACGTTTGGATGTCGAAACAGAAGTCTTTTTATCACAGGACAAGAAATCAGCCCTCGACAACTTAACCGGCTTAAAAATTTTTTTTGAAAAAATCCGTAAGCCCCGGGGTCACAATTTCATCAAAAATCGGACTTTCGGGAATTCATTCAAAAATGGTGCCAAACGGGTGCAAATGCTCCCCTGAAAGGTTTGGCGGTCAAAACAGAAAGCTTTTTTATCACAGGACAAGAAATCAGCCATCGACAACTTAACCGGCAGAATTTTTTTTTTGAAAAAATCCGTAAGCCCCGGGGTCACAATTTCATCAAAAATCTGTTTTTTGGCAATTCACTCAAAAATGGTGCCAAACGGGTGAAAATGCTCCCCTGAAGGGTTTGGCGGTCAAAACAGAATTTTTTTTATCACAGGACAAGAAATCAGCCATCGACAAGTTAACCGGCAGAAATTTTTTTTTGACAAAATCCCTAAGCTCCGGGGTCACGATTTCATCAAAAATCTGACTTTCGGCAATTCACTCAAAAATGATGCCAAATGGGTGCAAATGCTCCCCTGAAAGTTTTGGCGGTAGAAACAGAAGTTTTTTTATCACAGGACAAGAAATCAGCCATCGACAACTTAACAGGCAGAATTTTTTTTTTTGAAAAAATCCGTAAGCCCCGGGGTCACAATTTCATCCAAAATCTGACTTTCGGCAATTCATTCAAAAATGGTGCCAAACGGGTGCAAATGCTCCCCTGAAAGGTTTGGCGGTCGAAACAGAAAGCTTTTTTATCACAGGACAAGAAATCAGCCATCGACAACTTAACCGGCAGAATTTTTTTTTTGAAAAAATCCGTAAGCCCCGGGGTCACAATTTCATCCAAAATCTGACTTTCGACAATTCACTCAAAAATGGAGCTAAACGGTTGCAAATGCTCCCCTGAAAGGTTTGGCGGTCAAAACAGAAGGCTTTTTATCACAGGACAAGAAATCAGCCCTCGACAACTTAACCGGCAGAATTTTTTTTTTGAAAAAATCCGTAAGCCGCGGGGTCACAATTTCATCAAAAATCTGATTTTTGGCAATTCACTCAAAAATGGTGCCAAACGGGTGAAAATGCTCCCCTGAAGGGTTTGGCGGTCAAAACAGAATTTTTTTTTTTCACAGGACAAGAAATCAGCCATCGACAAGTTAACCGGCAGAAAATTTTTTTTGAAAAAATCCCTAAGCTCCGGGGTCACGATTTCATCAAAAATCTGACTTTCGGCAATTCACTCAAAAATGGTGCCAAACGGTTGCAAATGCTACCCTGAAACGTTTGGATGTCGAAACAGAAGTCTTTTTATCACAGGACAAGAAATCAGCCCTCGACAACTTAACCGGCTTAAAAAATTTTTTTGAAAAAATCCGTAAGCCCCGGGGTCACAATTTCATCAAAAATCTGACTTTCGGCAATTCACTCAAAAATGGTGCCAAACGGGTGCAGATGCTCCCCTGAAAGGTTTGGCGGTTGAAACAGAATTTTTTTTATCACAGGACAAGAAATCAGCCATCGACAAGTTAACCGGGAGAAATTTTTTTTTGAAAAAATCCGTAAGCCCCGGGGTCACAATTTCATCAAAAATCTGACTTTCGGCAATTCACTCAAAAATGGAGCTAAACGGTTGCAAATGCTCCGCTGAAAGGTTTGGCGGTCAAAACAGAAGGCTTTTTATCACAGGACAAGAAATCAGTCCTCGACAACTTAACCGGCAGAATTTTTTTTTAAAAAAAATCCGTAAGCCCCGGGGTCACAATTTCATCAAAAATCTGACTTTCGGCAATTCACTCAAAAATGGTGCCAAACGGTTGCAAATGCTCCCCTGAAAGATTTGGCGGTCGAAACAGAAAGCTTTTTTATCACAGGAAAAGAAATCAGCCGTCGACAACTTAACCGGCAGAATTTTTTTTTTTGAAAAAATCCCTAAGCCCCGGGGTCACAATTTCATCCAAAATCTGACTTTTGGCAATTCACTCAAAAATGGTGCCAAACGGTTGCAAATGCTCCCCTGAAACGTTTGGATGTCGAAACGGAAGTCTTTTTATCACAGGAGAAGAAATCAGCCCTCGACAAGTTAACCGGCAGAATTTTTTTTTTGAAAAAATCTGTAAGCCCCGGGGTCACGATTTCATCAAAAATCTGACTTTCGGCAATTCACTCAAAAATGGTGCCAAACGGTTGCAAATGCTACCCTGAAACGTTTGGATGTCGAAACAGATGTCTTTTTATCACAGGACAAGAAATCAGCCCTCGACAACTTAACCGGCAGAATTTTTTTTTGAAAAAATCCATATGCCCCGGGGTCACAATTTCATCAAAAATCTGACTTTCGGCAATTCACTCAAAAATGGTGCCAAACGGTTGCAAATGCTCCCCTGAAAGATTTGGCGGTCGAAACAGAAAGCTTTTTTATCACAGGAAAAGAAATCAGCCGTCGACAACTTAACCGGCAGAATTTTTTTTTTTGAAAAAATCCCTAAGCCCAGGGTCACAATTTCATCAAAAATCTGACTTTTGGCAATTCACTCAAAAATGGTGCCAAACGGTTGCAAATGCGCCCCTGAAACGTTTGGATGTCGAAACGGAAGTCTTTTTATCACAGGAGAAGAAATCAGCCCTCGACAACTTAAGCGGCTTAAAAATTTTTTTTGAAAAAATCCGTAAGCCCCGGGGTCACAATTTCATCAAAAATCGGACTTCCGGGAATTCACTCAAAAATGGTGCCAAACGGGTGAAAATGCTCCCCTGAAGGGTTTGGCGGTCGAAAGAGAATTTTTTTTATCACAGGACAAGAAATCAGCCATCGACAAGTTAACCGGCAGAATTTTTTTTTTGAAAAAATCCGTAAGCCCCGGGGTCACGATTTCATCAAAAATCTGACTTTCGACAATTCACTCAAAAATGGAGCTAAACGGTTGCAAATGCTCCCCTGAAACGTTTGGATGTCGAAACAGAAGTCTTTTTATCACAGGAAAAGAAATCAGCCCTCGACAACTTAACCGGCTTAAATTTTTTTTTGAAAAAATCCGTAAGCCCCGGGGTCACAATTTCATCAAAAATCGGACTTTCGGGAATTCACTCAAAAATAATGCCAAACGGGTGCAAATGCTCCCCTGAAAGGTTTGGCGGTCGAAACAGAAGTTTTTTTATCACAGGACAAGAAATCAGCCATCGACAACTTAACAGGCAGAATTTTTTTTTTGAAAAAATCTGTAAGCCCCGGGGTCACAATTTCATCAAAAATCTGACTTTCGACAATTCACTCAAAAATGGAGCTAAACGGTTGCAAATGCTCCCCTGAAAGGTTTGGCGGTCGAAACAGAAGGCTTTTTATCACACGACAAGAAATCAGCCCTCGACAACTTAACTGGCAGAATTTTTTTTTTGAAAAAATCCGTAAGCCCCGGGGTCACAATTTCATCAAAAATCTGACTTTCGGCAATTCACTCAAAAATGGTGCCAAACGGTTGAAAATGCTCCCCTGAAAGATTTGGCGGTCGAAACAGAAAGCTTTTTTATCACAGGAAAAGAAATCAGCCATCGACAACTTAACAGGCAGAATTTTTTTTTTGAAAAAATCTGTAAGCCCCGGGGTCACAATTTCATCAAAAATCTGACTTTCGACAATTCACTCAAAAATGGAGCTAAACGGTTGCAAATGCTCCCTTGAAAGGTTTAGCGGTCAAAACAGAAGGCTTTTTATCACAGGACAAGAAATCAGTCCTCGACAACTTAACCGGCAGAAATTTTTTTAAAAAAAAATCCGTAAGCCCCGGGGTCACAATTTCATCAAAAATCTGACTTTCGGCAATTCACTCAAAAATGGTGCCAAACGGTTGCAAATGCTCCCCTGAAAGATTTGGCGGTCGAAACAGAAAGCTTTTTTAACACAGGAAAAGAAATCAGCCGTCGACAACTTAACCGGCAGAATTTTTTTTTTTGAAAAAATCCCTAAGCCCCGGGGTCACAATTTCATCAAAAATCTGACTTTTGGCAATTCACTCAAACATGGTGCCAAACGGTTGCAAATGCTCCCCTGAAACGTTTGGATGTCGAAACGGAAGTCTTTTTATCACAGGAGAAGAAATCAGCCCTCGACAACTTAAGCGGCTTAAAAAATTTTTTTGAAAAAATCCGTAAGCCCCGGGGTCACAATTTCATCAAAAATCGGACTTCCAGGAATTCACTCAAAAATGGTGCCAAACAGGTGAAAATGCTCCCCTGAAGGGTTTGGCGGTCGAAACAGAATTTTTTTTATCACAGGACAAGAAATCAGCCATCGACAAGTTAACCGGCAGAATTTTTTTTTTGAAAAAATCCGTAAGCCCCGGGGTCACGATTTCATCAAAAATCTGACTTTCGACAATTCACTCAAAAATGGAGCTAAACGGTTGCAAATGCTCCCCTGAAACGTTTGGATGTCGAAACAGAAGTCTTTTTATCACAGGAAAAGAAATCAGCCCTCGACAACTTAACCGGCTTAAATTTTTTTTTGAAAAAATCCGTAAGCCCCGGGGTCACAATTTCATCAAAAATCTGACTTTTGGCAATTCACTCAAAAATGGTGCCAAACGGTTGCAAATGCCCCCTGAAACGTTTGGATGTCGAAACGGAAGTCTTTTTATCACAGGAGAAGAAATCAGCCCTCGACAAGTTAAGCGGCAGAATTTTTTTTAAAAAAAAATCCGTAAGCCCCGGGGTCACGATTTCATCAAAAATCTGACTTTCGACAATTCACTCAAAAATGGAGCTAAACGGTTGCAAATGCTCCCCTGAAACGTTTGGATGTCGAAACAGAAGTCTTTTTATCACAGGACAAGAAATCAGCCCTCGACAACTTAACCGGCTTAAATTTTTTTTAAAAAAAATCCGTAAGCCCCGGGGTCACAATTTCATCAAAAATCGGACTTTCAGGAATTCACTCAAAAATGATGCCAAACGGGTGCAAATGCTCCCCTGAAAGGTTTGGCGGTCGAAACAGAAGTTTTTTATCACAGGACAAGAAATCAGCCATCGACAACTTAACAGGCACAATTTTTTTTTTGAAAAAATCTGTAAGCCCCGGGGTCACAATTTCATCAAAAATCTGACTTTCGGCAATTCACTCAAAAATGGAGCTAAACGGTTGCAAATGCTCCCCTGAAAGGTTTGGCGGTCGAAACAGAAGTTTTTTTATCACAGGACAAGAAATCAGCCATCGACAACTTAACAGGCAGAATTTTTTTTTTGAAAAAATCTGTAAGCCCCGGGGTCACAATTTCATCAAAAATCTGACTTTCGACAATTCACTCAAAAATGGAGCTAAACGGTTGCAAATGCTCCCCTGAAAGGTTTGGCGGTCGAAACAGAAGGCTTTTTATCACACGACAAGAAATCAGCCCTCGACAACTTAACAGGCAGAATTTTTTTTTTGAAAAAATCTGTAAGCCCCGGGGTCACAATTTCATCAAAAATCGGACTTCCGGGAATTCACTCAAAAATCGTGCCAAACGGGTGAAAATGCTCTCCTGAAGGGTTTGGCGGTCGAAACAGAATTTTTTTTTATCACAGGACAAGAAATCAGCCCTCGACAACTTAACCGGCTTAAATTTTTTTTTGAAAAAATCCGTAAGCCCCGGGGTCACAATTTCATCAAAAATCGGACTTTCGGGAATTCACTCAAAAATGATGCCAAACGGGTGCAAATGCTCCCCTGAAAGGTTTGGCGGTCGAAACAGAAGTTTTTTTATTACAGGACAAGAAATCAGCCATCGACAACTTAACAGGCAGAATTTTTTTTTGAAAAAATCCGTAAGCCCCGGGGTCACAATTTCATCAAAAATCTGACTTTCGACAATTCACTCAAAAATGGAGCTAAACGGGTGCAAATGCTCCCCTGAAAGGTTTGGCGGTCAAAACAGAAGGCTTTTTATCACAGGACAAGAAATCAGCCCTCGACAACTTAACCGGCAGAATTTTTTTTTTGAAAAAATCCGTAAGCCGCGGGGTCACAATTTCATCAAAAATCTGATTTTTGGCAATTCACTCAAAAATGGTGCCAAACGGGTGAAAATGCTCCCCTGAAGGGTTTGGCGGTCAAAACAGAATTTTTTTTTTCACAGGACAAGAAATCAGCCATCGACAAGTTAACCGGCAGAAATTTTTTTTTGAAAAAATCCCTAAGCTCCGGGGTCACGATTTCATCAAAAATCTGACTTTCGGCAATTCACTCAAAAATGGTGCCAAACGGTTGCAAATGCTACCCTGAAACGTTTGGATGTCGAAACAGAAGTCTTTTTATCACAGGACAAGAAATCAGCCCTCGACAACTTAACCGGCTTAAAAAATTTTTTTGAAAAAATCCGTAAGCCCCGGGGTCACAATTTCATCAAAAATCGGACTTTCGGGAATTCATTCAAAAATGGTGCCAAACGGGTGCAAATGCTCCCCTGAAAGGTTTGGCGGTTGAAACAGAAAGCTTTTTTATCACAGGACAAGAAATCAGCGATCGACAACTTAACCGGCAGAATTTTTTTTTTGAAAAAATCCGTAAGCCCCGGGGTCACAATTTCATCAAAAATCTGATTTTTGGCAATTCACTCAAAAATGGTGCCAAACGGGTGAAAATGCTCCCCTGAAGGGTTTGGCGGTCAAAACAGAATTTTTTTTATCATAGGACAAGAAATCAGCCATCGACAAGTTAACCGGCAGAAATTTTTTTTTGAAAAAATCCCTAAGCTCCGGGGTCACGATTTCATCAAAAATCTGACTTTCGGCAATTCACTCAAAAATGATGCCAAATGGGTGCAAATGCTCCCCTGAAAGTTTTGGCGGTAGAAACAGAAGTTTTTTTATCACAGGACAAGAAATCAGCCATCGACAACTTAACAGGCAGAATTTTTTTTTTGAAAAAATCCGTAAGCCCCGGGGTCACAATTTCATCAAAAATCTGATTTTTGGCAATTCACTCAAAAATGGTGCCAAACGGGTGAAAATGCTCCCCTGAAGGGTTTGGCGGTCAAAACAGAATTTTTTTTTTTCACAGGACAAGAAATCAGCCATCGACAAGTTAACCGGCAGAAATTTTTTTTTGAAAAAATCCCTAAGCTCCGGGGTCACGATTTCATCAAAAATCTGACTTTCGGCAATTCACTCAAAAATGGTGCCAAACGGTTGCAAATGCTACCCTGAAACGTTTGGATGTCGAAACAGAAGTCTTTTTATCACAGGACAAGAAATCAGCCCTCGACAACTTAACCGGCTTAAAATTTTTTTTTGAAAAAATCCGTAAGCCCCGGGGTCACAATTTCATCAAAAATCTGACTTTCGGCAATTCACTCAAAAATGGTGCCAAACGGGTGCAGATGCTCCCCTGAAAGGTTTGGCGGTTGAAACAGAATTTTTTTTATCACAGGACAAGAAATCAGCCATCGACAAGTTAACCGGGAGAAATTTTTTTTTGAAAAAATCCGTAAGCCCCGGGGTCACAATTTCATCAAAAATCTGACTTTCGGCAATTCACTCAAAAATGGAGCTAAACGGTTGCAAATGCTCCGCTGAAAGGTTTGGCGGTCAAAACAGAAGGCTTTTTATCACAGGACAAGAAATCAGTCCTCGACAACTTAACCGGCAGAATTTTTTTAAAAAAAAAATCCGTAAGCCCCGGGGTCACAATTTCATCAAAAATCTGACTTTCGGCAATTCACTCAAAAATGGTGCCAAACGGTTGCAAATGCTCCCCTGAAAGATTTGGCGGTCGAAACAGAAAGCTTTTTTATCACAGGAAAAGAAATCAGCCGTCGACAACTTAACCGGCAGAATTTTTTTTTTTGAAAAAATCCCTAAGCCCCGGGGTCACAATTTCATCAAAAATCTGACTTTTGGCAATTCACTCAAAAATGGTGCCAAACGGTTGCAAATGCTCCCCTGAAACGTTTGGATGTCGAAACGGAAGTCTTTTTATCACAGGAGAAGAAATCAGCCCTCGACAAGTTAACCGGCAGAATTTTTTTTTTGAAAAAATCCGTAAGCCCCGGGGTCACAATTTCATCAAAAATCTGACTTTCGGCAATTCACTCAAAAATCGTGCCAAACGGTTGCAAATGCTCCCCTGAAAGGTTTGGCGGTAGAAACAGAAAGCTTTTTTATCACAGGAAAAGAAATCAGCCGTCAACAAGTTAACCGGCAGAAATTTTTTTTTGAAAAAATCCCTAAGCCCAGGGGTCACAATTTCATCAAAAATCTGACTTTCGGCAATTCACTCAAAAATGGTGCCAAACGGTTGCAAATGCTCTCCTGAAACGTTTGGATGTCGAAAGAGAAGTCTTTTTATGGCAGGACAAGAAATCAGCCCTCGACAACTTAACCGGCTTAAAAAATTTTTTTGAAAAAATCTGTAAGCCCCGGGGTCACAATTTCATCAAAAATCGGACTTCCGGGAATTCACTCAAAAATGGTGCCAAACGGGTGAAAATGCTCTCCTGAAGGGTTTGGCGGTCGAAACAAATTTTTTTTTTATCACAGGACAAGAAATCAGCCCTCGACAACTTAACCGGCTTAAATTTTTTTTTGAAAAAATCCGTAAGCCCCGGGGTCACAATTTCATCAAAAATCGGACTTTCGGGAATTCACTCAAAAATGATGCCAAACGGGTGCAAATGCTCCCCTGAAAGGTTTGGCGGTCGAAACAGAAGTTTTTTTATTACAGGACAAGAAATCAGCCATCGACAACTTAACAGGCAGAATTTTTTTTTGAAAAAATCCGTAAGCCCCGGGGTCACAATTTCATCAAAAATCTGACTTTCGACAATTCACTCAAAAATGGAGCTAAACGGGTGCAAATGCTCCCCTGAAAGGTTTGGCGGTCAAAACAGAAGGCTTTTTATCACAGGACAAGAAATCAGCCCTCGACAACTTAACCGGCAGAATTTTTTTTTTGAAAAAATCCGTAAGCCGCGGGGTCACAATTTCATCAAAAATCTGATTTTTGGCAATTCACTCAAAAATGGTGCCAAACGGGTGAAAATGCTCCCCTGAAGGGTTTGGCGGTCAAAACAGAATTTTTTTTTTCACAGGACAAGAAATCAGCCATCGACAAGTTAACCGGCAGAAATTTTTTTTTGAAAAAATCCCTAAGCTCCGGGGTCACGATTTCATCAAAAATCTGACTTTCGGCAATTCACTCAAAAATGGTGCCAAACGGTTGCAAATGCTACCCTGAAACGTTTGGATGTCGAAACAGAAGTCTTTTTATCACAGGACAAGAAATCAGCCCTCGACAACTTAACCGGCTTAAAATTTTTTTTTGAAAAAATCCGTAAGCCCCGGGGTCACAATTTCATCAAAAATCGGACTTTCGGGAATTCGTTCAAAAATGGTGCCAAACGGGTGCAAATGCTCCCCTGAAAGGTTTGGCGGTTGAAACAGAAAGCTTTTTTATCACAGGACAAGAAATCAGCCATCGACAACTTAACCGGCAGAATTTTTTTTTTGAAAAAATCCGTAAGCCCCGGGGTCACAATTTCATCAAAAATCTGATTTTTGGCAATTCACTCAAAAATGGTGCCAAACGGGTGAAAATGCTCCCCTGAAGGGTTTGGCGGTCAAAACAGAATTTTTTTTATCATAGGACAAGAAATCAGCCATCGACAAGTTAACCGGCAGAAATTTTTTTTTGAAAAAATCCCTAAGCTCCGGGGTCACGATTTCATCAAAAATCTGACTTTCGGCAATTCACTCAAAAATGATGCCAAATGGGTGCAAATGCTCCCCTGAAAGTTTTGGCGGTAGAAACAGAAGTTTTTTTATCACAGGACAAGAAATCAGCCATCGACAACTTAACAGGCAGAATTTTTTTTTTGAAAAAATCCGTAAGCCCCGGGGTCACAATTTCATCAAAAATCTGATTTTTGGCAATTCACTCAAAAATGGTGCCAAATGGGTGAAAATACTCCCCTGAAGGGTTTGGCGGTCAAAACAGAATTTTTTTTTTTCACAGGACAAGAAATCAGCCATCGACAAGTTAACCGGCAGAAATTTTTTTTTGAAAAAATCCCTAAGCTCCGGGGTCACGATTTCATCAAAAATCTGACTTTCGGCAATTCACTCAAAAATGGTGCCAAACGGTTGCAAATGCTACCCTGAAACGTTTGGATGTCGAAACAGAAGTCTTTTTATCACAGGACAAGAAATCAGCCCTCGACAACTTAACCGGCTTAAAAAATTTTTTTGAAAAAATCCGTAAGCCCCGGGGTCACAATTTCATCAAAAATCTGACTTTCGGCAATTCACTGAAAAATGGTGCCAAACGGGTGCAGATGCTCCCCTGAAAGGTTTGGCGGTTGAAACAGAATTTTTTTTATCACAGGACAAGAAATCAGCCATCGACAAGTTAACCGGGAGAAATTTTTTTTTGAAAAAATCCGTAAGCCCCGGGGTCACAATTTCATCAAAAATCTGACTTTCGGCAATTCACTCAAAAATGGAGCTAAACGGTTGCAAATGCTCCGCTGAAAGGTTTGGCGGTCAAAACAGAAGGCTTTTTATCACAGGACAAGAAATCAGTCCTCGACAACTTAACCGGCAGAATTTTTTTTAAAAAAAAATCCGTAAGCCCCGGGGTCACAATTTCATCAAAAATCTGACTTTCGGCAATTCACTCAAAAATGGTGCCAAACGGTTGCAAATGCTCCCCTGAAAGATTTGGCGGTCGAAACAGAAAGCTTTTTTATCACAGGAAAAGAAATCAGCCGTCGACAACTTAACCGGCAGAATTTTTTTTTTTGAAAAAATCCCTAAGCCCCGGGGTCACAATTTCATCAAAAATCTGACTTTTGGCAATTCACTCAAAAATGGTGCCAAACGGTTGCAAATGCTCCCCTGAAACGTTTGGATGTCGAAACGGAAGTCTTTTTATCACAGGAGAAGAAATCAGCCCTCGACAAGTTAACCGGCAGAATTTTTTTTTTTGAAAAAATCCGTAAGCCCCGGGGTCACGATTTCATCAAAAATCTGACTTTCGACAATTCACTCAAAAATGGAGCTAAACAGTTGCAAATGCTCCCCTGAAACGTTTGGATGTCGAAACAGAAGTCTTTTTATCACAGGACAAGAAATCATCCCTCGACAACTTAACCGGCTTAAATTTTTTTTTGAAAAAATCCGTAAGCCCCGGGGTCACAATTTCATCAAAAATCGGACTTTCGGGAATTCACTCAAAAATGATGCCAAACGGGTGCAAATGCTCCCCTGAAAGGTTTGGCGGTCGAAACAGAAGTTTTTTTATTACAGGACAAGAAATCAGCCATCGACAACTTAACAGGCAGAATTTTTTTTTTGAAAAAATCCGTAAGCCCCGGGGTGACAATTTCATCAAAAATCTGACTTTCGACAATTCACTCAAAAATGGAGCTAAACGGTTGCAAATGCTCCCCTGAAACGTTTGGCGGTCAAAACAGAAGGCTTTTTATCACAGGACAAGAAATCAGCCCTCGACAACTTAACCGGCAGAATTTTTTTTTTGAAAAAATCCGTAAGCCCCGGGGTCACAATTTCATCAAAAATCGGACTTTCGGCAATTCATTCAAAAATGGTGCCAAACGGTTGCAAATGCTCCCCTGAAAGGTTTGGCGGTCGAAACAGAAAGCCTTTTTATTACAGGACAAGAAATCAGCCATCGACAACTTAACAGGCAGAATTTTTTTTTGAAAAAATCCGTAAGCCCCGGGGTCACAATTTCATCAAAAATCTGACTTTCGACAATTCACTCAAAAATGGAGCTAAACGGGTGCAAATGCTCCCCTGAAAGGTTTGGCGGTCAAAACAGAAGGCTTTTTATCACAGGACAAGAAATCAGCCCTCGACAACTTAACCGGCAGAATTTTTTTTTTGAAAAAATCTGATTTTTGGCAATTCACTCAAAAATGGTGCCAAACGGGTGAAAATGCTCCCCTGAAGGGTTTGGCGGTCAAAACAGAATTTTTTTTATCACAGGACAAGAAATCAGCCATCGACAAGTTAACCGGCAGAAATTTTTTTTTGAAAAAATCCCTAAGCTCCGGGGTCACGATTTCATCAAAAATCTGACTTTCGGCAATTCACTCAAAAATGGTGCCAAACGGTTGCAAATGCTACCCTGAAACGTTTGGATGTCGAAACAGAAGTCTTTTTATCACAGGACAAGAAATCAGCCCTCGACAACTTAACCGGCTTAAAAATTTTTTTTGAAAAAATCCGTAAGCCCCGGGGTCACAATTTCATCAAAAATCGGACTTTCGGGAATTCATTCAAAAATGGTGCCAAACGGGTGCAAATGCTCCCCTGAAAGGTTTGGCGGTCGAAACAGAAAGCTTTTTTATCACAGGACAAGAAATCAGCCATCGACAACTTAACCGGCAGAATTTTTTTTTTGAAAAAATCCGTAAGCCCCGGGGTCACAATTTCATCCAAAATCTGACTTTCGACAATTCACTCAAAAATGGAGCTAAACGGTTGCAAATGCTCCCCTGAAAGGTTTGGCGGTCAAAACAGAAGGCTTTTTATCACAGGACAAGAAATCAGCCCTCGACAACTTAACAGGCAGAATTTTTTTTTTGAAAAAATCCGTAAGCCCCGGGGTCACAATTTCATCAAAAATCTGATTTTTGGCAATTCACTCAAAAATGGTGCCAAACGGGTGAAAATGCTCCCCTGAAGGGTTTGGCGGTCAAAACAGAATTTTTTTTTTCACAGGACAAGAAATCAGCCATCGACAAGTTAACCGGCAGAAATTTTTTTTAAAAAAAATCCCTAAGCTCCGGGGTCACGATTTCATCAAAAATCTGACTTTCGGCAATTCACTCAAAAATGGTGCCAAACGGTTGCAAATGCTACCCTGAAACGTTTGGATGTCGAAACAGAAGTCTTTTTATCACAGGACAAGAAATCAGCCCTCGACAACTTAACCGGCTTAAAAATTTTTTTTGAAAAAAATCCGTAAGCCCCGGGGTCACAATTTCATCAAAAATCTGACTTTCGGCAATTCACTCAAAAATGGTGCCAAACGGGTGCAGATGATCCCCTGAAAGGTTTGGCGGTTGAAACAGAATTTTTTTTATCACAGGACAAGAAATCAGCCATCGACAAGTTAACCGGGAGAAATTTTTTTTTGAAAAAATCCGTAAGCCCCGGGGTCACAATTTCATCAAAAATCTGACTTTCGACAATTCACTCAAAAATGGAGCTAAACGGTTGCAAATGCTCCCCTGAAACGTTTGGCGGTCAAAACAGAAGGCTTTTTATCACAGGACAAGAAATCAGCCCTCGACAACTTAACCGGCAGAATTTTTTTTTTGAAAAAATCCGTAAGCCCCGGGGTCACAATTTCATCAAAAATCGGACTTTCGGCAATTCATTCAAAAATGGTGCCAAACGGTTGCAAATGCTCCCCTGAAAGGTTTGGCGGTCGAAACAGAAAGCCTTTTTATTACAGGACAAGAAATCAGCCATCGACAACTTAACAGGCAGAATTTTTTTTTGAAAAAATCCGTAAGCCCCGGGGTCACAATTTCATCAAAAATCTGACTTTCGACAATTCACTCAAAAATGGAGCTAAACGGGTGCAAATGCTCCCCTGAAAGGTTTGGCGGTCAAAACAGAAGGCTTTTTATCACAGGACAAGAAATCAGCCCTCGACAACTTAACCGGCAGAATTTTTTTTTTGAAAAAATCCGTAAGCCCCGGGGTCACAATTTCATCAAAAATCTGATTTTTGGCAATTCACTCAAAAATGGTGCCAAACGGGTGAAAATGCTCCCCTGAAGGGTTTGGCGGTCAAAACAGAATTTTTTTTATCACAGGACAAGAAATCAGCCATCGACAAGTTAACCGGCAGAAATTTTTTTTTGAAAAAATCCCTAAGCTCCGGGGTCACGATTTCATCAAAAATCTGACTTTCGGCAATTCACTCAAAAATGGTGCCAAACGGTTGCAAATGCTACCCTGAAACGTTTGGATGTCGAAACAGAAGTCTTTTTATCACAGGACAAGAAATCAGCCCTCGACAACTTAACCGGCTTAAAAAATTTTTTTGAAAAAATCCGTAAGCCCCGGGGTCACAATTTCATCAAAAATCGGACTTTCGGGAATTCATTCAAAAATGGTGCCAAACGGGTGCAAATGCTCCCCTGAAAGGTTTGGCGGTCGAAACAGAAAGCTTTTTTATCACAGGACAAGAAATCAGCCATCGACAACTTAACCGGCAGAATTTTTTTTTTGAAAAAATCCGTAAGCCCCGGGGTCACAATTTCATCAAAAATCTGATTTTTGGCAATTCACTCAAAAATGGTGCCAAACGGGTGAAAATGCTCCCCTGAAGGGTTTGGCGGTCAAAACAGAATTTTTTTTATCATAGGACAAGAAATCAGCCATCGACAAGTTAACCGGCAGAAATTTTTTTTTGAAAAAATCCCTAAGCTCCGGGGTCACGATTTCATCAAAAATCTGACTTTCGGCAATTCACTCAAAAATGATGCCAAATGGGTGCAAATGCTCCCCTGAAAGTTTTGGCGGTAGAAACAGAAGTTTTTTTATCACAGGACAAGAAATCAGCCATCGACAACTTAACAGGCAGAATTTTTTTTTTGAAAAAATCCGTAAGCCCCGGGGTCACAATTTCATCCAAAATCTGACTTTCGGCAATTCATTCAAAAATGGTGCCAAACGGGTGCAAATGCTCCCCTGAAAGGTTTGGCGGTCGAAACAGAAAGCTTTTTTATCACAGGACAAGAAATCAGCCATCGACAACTTAACCGGCAGAATTTTTTTTTTGAAAAAATCCGTAAGCCCCGGGGTCACAATTTCATCCAAAATCTGACTTTCGACAATTCACTCAAAAATGGAGCTAAACGGTTGCAAATGCTCCCCTGAAAGGTTTGGCGGTCAAAACAGAAGGCTTTTTATCACAGGACAAGAAATCAGCCCTCGACAACTTAACAGGCAGAATTTTTTTTTTGAAAAAATCCGTAAGCCCCGGGGTCACAATTTCATCAAAAATCTGATTTTTGGCAATTCACTCAAAAATGGTGCCAAACGGGTGAAAATGCTCCCCTGAAGGGTTTGGCGGTCAAAACAGAATTTTTTTTTTTCACAGGACAAGAAATCAGCCATCGACAAGTTAACCGGGAGAAATTTTTTTTTGAAAAAATCCGTAAGCCCCGGGGTCACAATTTCATCAAAAATCTGACTTTCGGCAATTCACTCAAAAATGGAGCTAAACGGTTGCAAATGCTCCGCTGAAAGGTTTGGCGGTCAAAACAGAAGGCTTTTTATCACAGGACAAGAAATCAGTCCTCGACAACTTAACCAGCAGAATTTTTTTTTAAAAAAAATCCGTAAGCCCCGGGGTCACAATTTCATCAAAAATCTGACTTTCGGCAATTCACTCAAAAATGGTGCCAAACGGTTGCAAATGCTCCCCTGAAAGATTTGGCGGTCGAAACAGAAAGCTTTTTTATCACAGGAAAAGAAATCAGCCGTCGACAACTTAACCGGCAGAATTTTTTTTTTTGAAAAAATCCCTAAGCCCCGGGGTCACAATTTCATCAAAAATCTGACTTTTGGCAATTCACTCAAAAATGGTGCCAAACGGTTGCAAATGCTCCCCTGAAACGTTTGGATGTCGAAACGGAAGTCTTTTTATCACAGGAGAAGAAATCAGCCCTCGACAAGTTAACCGGCAGAATTTTTTTTTTGAAAAAATCCGTAAGCCCCGGGGTCACGATTTCATCAAAAATCTGACTTTCGACAATTCACTCAAAAATGGAGCTAAACAGTTGCAAATGCTCCCCTGAAACGTTTGGATGTCGAAACAGAAGTCTTTTTATCACAGGACAAGAAATCATCCCTCGACAACTTAACCGGCTTAATTTTTTTTTTGAAAAAATCCGTAAGCCCCGGGGTCACAATTTCATCAAAAATCGGACTTTCGGGAATTCACTCAAAAATGATGCCAAACGGATGCAAATGCTCCCCTGAAAGGTTTGGCGGTCGAAACAGAAGTTTTTTTATTACAGGACAAGAAATCAGCCATCGACAACTTAACAGGCAGAATTTTTTTTTTGAAAAAATCCGTAAGCCCCGGGGTCACAATTTCATCAAAAATCTGACTTTCGACAATTCACTCAAAAATGGAGCTAAACGGTTGCAAATGCTCCCCTGAAACGTTTGGCGGTCAAAACAGAAGGCTTTTTATCACAGGACAAGAAATCAGCCCTCGACAACTTAACCGGCAGAATTTTTTTTTTGAAAAAATCCGTAAGCCCCGGGGTCACAATTTCATCAAAAATCGGACTTTCGGCAATTCATTCAAAAATGGTGCCAAACGGTTGCAAATGCTCCCCTGAAAGGTTTGGCGGTCGAAACAGAAAGCCTTTTTATCACAGGACAAGAAATCAGCCATCGACAACTTAACCGGCAGAATTTTTTTTTGGAAAAAATCCGTAAGCCCCGGGGTCACAATTTCATCCAAAATCTGACTTTCGACAATTCACTCAAAAATGGAGCTAAACGGTTGCAAATGCTCCCCTGAAAGGTTTGGCGGTCAAAACAGAAGGCTTTTTATCACAGGACAAGAAATCAGCCCGCGACAACTTAACCGGCAGAAATTTTTTTTTGAAAAAATCCGTAAGCCCCGGGGTCACAATTTCATCAAAAATCTGATTTTTGGCAATTCACTCAAAAATGGTGCCAAACGGGTGAAAATGCTCCCCTGAAGGGTTTGGCGGTCAAAACAGAATTTTTTTTATCACAGGAAAAGAAATCAGCCATCGACAAGTTAACCGGCAGAAATTTTTTTTTGAAAAAATCCCTAAGCCCCGGGGTCACAATTTCATCAAAAATCTGACTTTCGGCAATTCACTCAAAAATGGTGCCAAACGGTTGCAAATGCTCCCCTGAAAGGTTTAGCGGTCAAAACAGAAGGCTTTTTATCACAGGACAAGAAATCAGTCCTCGACAACTTAACCGGCAGAATTTTTTTAAAAAAAAAATCCGTAAGCCCCGGGGTCACAATTTCATCAAAAATCTGACTTTCGGCAATTCACTCAAAAATGGTGCCAAACGGTTGCAAATGCTCCCCTGAAAGATTTGGCGGTCGAAACAGAAAGCTTTTTTATCACAGGAAAAGAAATCAGCCGTCGACAACTTAACCGGCAGAATTTTTTTTTTTGAAAAAATCCCTAAGCCCAGGGTCACAATTTCATCAAAAATCTGACTTTTGGCAATTCACTCAAAAATGGTGCCAAACGGTTGCAAATGCTCCCCTGAAACGTTTGGATGTCGAAACGGAAGTCTTTTTATCACAGGAGAAGAAATCAGCCCTCGACAACTTAAGCGGCTTAAAATTTTTTTTTGAAAAAATCCGTAAGCCCCGGGGTCACAATTTCATCAAAAATCGGACTTCCGGGAATTCACTCAAAAAAGGTGCCAAACGGGTGAAAATGCTCCCCTGAAGGGTTTGGCGGTCGAAAGAGAACGCTTTTTTATCACACGACAAGAAATCAGCCCTCGACAACTTAACTGGCAGAATTTTTTTTTTTGAAAAAATCCGTAAGCCCCGGGGTCACAATTTCATCAAAAATCTGACTTTCGGCAATTCACTCAAAAATGGTGCCAAACGGTTGAAAATGCTCCCCTGAAAGATTTGGCGGTCGAAACAGAAAGCTTTTTTATCACAGGAAAAGAAATCAGCCATCGACAACTTAACAGGCAGAATTTTTTTTTTGAAAAAATCTGTAAGCCCCGGGGTCACAATTTCATCAAAAATCGGACTTTCGGGAATTCACTCAAAAATGGAGCCAAACGGTTGCAAATGCTCCCCTGAAAGGTTTGGCGGTCGAAACAGAAAGCTTTTTTATCACAGGAAAAGAAATCAGCCGTCGACAACTTAACCGGCAGAGTTTTTTTTTTAAAAAAAATCCGTAAGCCCCGGGGTCACAATTTCATCAAAAATCTGACTTTCGGCAATTCACTCAAAAATGGTGCCAAACGGGTGAAAATGCTCCCCTGAAGGGTTTGGCGGTTGAAACAGAATTTTTTTTATCACAGGACAAGAAATCAGCCCTCGACAACTTAACCGGCAGAATTTTTTTTTTGAAAAAATCCGTAAGCCCCGGGGTCACAATTTCATCAAAAATCTGACTTTCGGCAATTCACTCAAAAATGGTGCCAAACGGTTGCAAATGCTCCCCTGAAAGGTTTGGCGGTCGAAACAGAAAGCTTTTTTATCACAGGAAAAGAAATCAGCCGTCGACAAGTTAACCGGCAGAATTTTTTTTTTGAAAAAATCCCTAAGCCCCGGGGTCACAATTTCATCAAAAATCTGACTTTCGACAATTCACTCAAAAATGGAGCTAAACGGTTGCAAATGCTCCCCTGAAACGTTTGGATGTCGAAACAGAAGTCTTTTTATCACAGGACAAGAAATCAGCCCTCGACAACTTAACCGGCTTAAATTTTTTTTTGAAAAAATCCGTAAGCCCCGGGGTCACAATTTCATCAAAAATCGGACTTTCGGGAATTCACTCAAAAATGATGCCAAACGGGTGCAAGTGCTCCCCTGAAAGGTTTGGCGGTCGAAACAGAAGTCTTTTTATCACAGGACAAGAAATCAGCCCTCGACAACTTAACCGGCTTAAAATTTTTTTTAAAAAAAATCCGTAAGCCCCGGGGTCACAATTTCATCAAAAATCGGACTTCCGGGAATTCACTCAAAAATGGAGCTAAACGGTTGCAAATGCTCCCCTGAAAGGTTTGGCGGTCAAAACAGAAGTTTTTTTATCACAGGACAAGAAATCAGCCCTCGACAACTTAACCGGCAGAATTTTTTTTAAAAAAAATCCGTAAGCCCCGGGGTCACAATTTCATCAAAAATCTGACTTTCGGCAATTCACTCAAAAATGGTGCCAAACGGGTGAAAATGCTCCCCTGAAGGGTTTGGCGGTCGAAACAGAAAGCTTTTTTATCACAGGACAAGAAATCAGCCATCGACAACTTAACCGGCAGAATTTTTTTTTTGAAAAAATCTGTAAGCCCCGGGTCACAATTTCATCCAAAATCTGACTTTCGACAATTCACTCAAAAATGGAGCTAAACGGTTGCAAATGCTCCCCTGAAAGGTTTGGCGGTCAAAACAGAAGGCTTTTTATCACAGGACGAGAAATCAGCCCTCGACAACTTAACCGGCAGAAATTTTTTTTTTAAAAAAATCCGTAAGCCCCGGGGTCACAATTTCATCAAAAATCTGACTTTCGGGATTTCACTCAAAAATGGTGCCAAACGGGTGAAAATGCTCCCCTGAAGGGTTTGGCGGTCGAAACAGAATTTTTTTTATCACAGGACAAGAAATCAGCCATCGACAAGTTAACCGGCAGAAATTTTTTTTTAAAAAATCCCTAAGCCCCGGGGTCTCAATTTCATCAAAAATCTGACTTTCGGCAATTCACTCAAAAATGGTGCCAAACGGTTGCAAATGCTCCCCTGAAACGTTTGGATGTCGAAAGAGAAGTCTTTTTATGACAGGACAAGAAATCAGCCCTCGACAACTTAACCGGCAAAAATTTTTTTTTGAAAAAATCCGTAAGCCCCGGGGTCACAATTTCATCAAATATCTGACTTTCGACAATTCACTCAAAAATGGAGCTAAACGGTTGCAAATGCTCCCCTGAAAGGTTTGGCGGTCAAAATAGAAGGCTTTTTATCACAGGACAAGAAATCAGCCCTCGACAACTTAACCGGCAGATTATATTTTTAAAAAAAATCCGTAAGCCCCGGGGTCACAATTTCATCAAAAATCGGACTTTCGGGAATTCACTCAAAAATGGAGATAAACGGTTGCAAATGCTCCCCTGAAAGGTTTGGCGGTCGAAACAGAAAGCTTTTTTATCACAGGAAAAGAAATCAGCCGTCGACAACTTAACCGGCAGAATTTTTTTTTTTGAAAAAATCCGTAAGCCCCGGGGTCACAATTTCATCAAAAATCTGACTTTCGGCAATTCACTCAAAAATGGTGCCAAACGGGTGAAAATGCTCCCCTGAAGGGTTTGGCGGTCGAAACAGAATTTTTTTTATCACAGGACAAGAAATCAGCCATCGACAACTTAAGCGGCAGAAATTTTTTTTTGAAAAAATCCGTAAGCCCCGGGGTCACAATTTCATCAAAAATCTGACTTTCGACAATTCACTCAAAAATGGAGCTAAACGGTTGCAAATGCTCCCCTGAAAGGTTTGGCGGTCAAAACAGAAGGCTTTTTATCACAGGACAAGAAATCAGCCCTCGACAACTTAACCGGCAGAATTTTTTTTTTGAAAAAATCCGTAAGCCCCGGGGTCACAATTTCATCAAAAATCTGACTTTCGGCAATTCACTCAAAAATGGTGCCAAACGGTTGCAAATGCTCCCCTGAAACGTTTGGATGTCGAAAGAGAAGTCTTTTTATGACAGGACAAGAAATCAGCCCTCGACAACTTAACCGGCTTAAAATTTTTTTTTGAAAAAATCCGTAAGCCCCGGGGTCACAATTTCATCAAAAATCGGACTTCCGGGAATTCACTCAAAAATGGTGCCAAACGGGTGAAAATGCTCTCCTGAAGGGTTTGGCGGTCGAAACAGAATTTTTTTTATCACAGGACAAGCAATCAGCCATCGACAAGTTAACCGGCAGAATTTTTTTTTGGAAAAAATCCGTAAGCCCCGGGGTCACGATTTCATCCAAAATCTGACTTTCGACAATTCACTCAAAAATGGAGCTAAACGGTTGCAAATGCTCCCCTGAAACGTTTGGATGTCGAAACAGAAGTCTTTTTATCACAGGACAAGAAATCAGCCCTCGACAACTTAACAGGCTTAAATTTTTTTTTGAAAAAATCCGTAAGCCCCGGGGTCACAATTTCATCAAAAATCGGACTTTCGGGAATTCACTCAAAAATGATGCCAAACGGGTGCAAATGCTCCCCTGAAAGGTTTGGCGGTCGAAACAGAAGTTTTTTTATTACAGGACAAGAAATCAGCCATCGACAACTTAACAGGCAGAATTTTTTTTTTGAAAAAATCCGTAAGCCCCGGGGTCACAATTTCATCAAAAATCTGACTTTCGACAATTCACTCAAAAATGGAGCTAAACGGTTGCAAATGCTCCCCTGAAACGTTTGGCGGTCAAAACAGAAGGCTTTTTATCTCAGGACAAGAAATCAGCCCTCGACAACTTAACCGGCAGAATTTTTTTTTTGAAAAAATCCGTAAGCCCCGGGGTCACAATTTCATCAAAAATCTGACTTTCGGCAATTCACTCAAAAATGGTGCCAAACGGGTGCAAATGTTCCCCTGAAAGGTTTGGCGGTCGAAACAGAAAGCTTTTTTATCACAGGACAAGAAATCAGCCATCGACAACTTAACCGGCAGATTTTTTTTTTTGAAAAAATCTGTAAGCCCCGGGGTCACAATTTCATCCAAAATCTGACTTTCGACAATTCACTCAAAAATGGAGCTAAACGGTTGCAAATGCTCCCCTGAAGGGTTTGGCGGTCAAAACAGAAGGCTTTTTATCACAGGACAAGAAATCAGCCCTCGACAACTTAACCGGCAGAATTTTTTTTTGAAAAAATCCGTAAGTCCCGGGGTCACAATTTCATCAAAAATCTGATTTTTGGCAATTCACTCAAAAATGGTGCCAAACGGGTGATAATGCTCCCCTGAAGGGTTTGGCGGTCAAAACAGAATTTTTTTAATCACAGGACAAGAAATCAGCCATCGACAAGTTAACCGGCAGAAATTTTTTTTTGAAAAAATCCCTAAGCCCCGGGGTCACGATTTCATCAAAAATCTGACTTTCGGCAATTCACTCAAAAATGGTGCCAAACGGTTGCAAATGCTCCCCTGAAACGTTTGGATGTCGAAAGAGAAGTCTTTTTATGACAGGACAAGAAATCAGCCCTCGACAACTTAACCGGCAAAATTTTTTTTTTTTTGAAAAAATCTGTAAGCCCCGGGGTCACAATTTCATCAAAAATCTGACTTTCGACAATTCACTCAAAAATGGAGCTAAACGGTTGCAAATGCTCCCCTGAAAGGTTTGGCGGTCAAAATAGAAGGCTTTTTATCACAGGACAAGAAATCAGCCCTCGACAACTTAACCGGCAGATTTTTTTAAAAAAAAAAAATCCGTAAGCCCCGGGGTCACAATTTCATCCAAAATCTGATTTTCGACAATTCACTCAAAAATGGAGCTAAACGGTTGCAAATGCTCCCCTGAAAGGTTTGGCGGTCAAAACAGAAGGCTTTTTATCACAGGACAAGAAATCAGCCCTCGACAACTTAACCGGCAGAATTTTTTTTTAAAAAAAATCCATAAGCCCCGGGGTCACAATTTCATCAAAAATCTGACTTTCGGCAATTCACTCAAAAATGGTGCCAAACGGTTGCAAATGCTCCCCTGAAAGGTTTGGCGGTCGAAACAGAAAGCTTTTTTATCACAGGAAAAGAAATCAGCCGTCGACAACTTAACCGGCAGAATTTTTTTTTGAAAAAATCCCTAAGCCCCGGGGTCACAATTTCATCAAAAATCTGACTTTCGGCAATTCACTCAAAAATGGTGCCAAACGGTTGCAAATGCTCCCCTGAAACGTTTGGATGTCGAAAGAGAAGTCTTTTTATGACAGGACAAGAAATCAGCCCTCGACAACTTAACCGGCTTAAAAATTTTTTTTTAAAAAATCCGTAAGCCCCGGGGTCACAATTTCACCAAAAATCGGACTTCCGGGAATTCACTCAAAAATGGTGCCAAACGGGTGAAAATGCACGCCTGAAGGGTTTGGCGGTCGAAACAGAATTTTTTTTATCACAGGACAAGAAATCAGCCCTCGACAACTTAACCGGCAGAATTTTTTTTTGAAAAAATCCGTAAGCCCCGGGGTCACAATTTCATCAAAAATCTGACTTTCGGCAATTCACTCAAAAATGGTGCCAAACGGGTGAAAATGCTCCCCTGAAGGGTTTGGCGGTCGAAACAGAAAGCTTTTTTATCACAGGACGAGAAATCAGCCCTCGACAACTTAACCGGCAGAAATTTTTTTTTTGAAAAAATCCGTAAGCCCCGCGGTCACAATTTCATCAAAAATCTGACTTTCGGGAATTCACTCAAAAATGGTGCCAAACGGGTGAAAATGCTCCCCTGAAGGGTTTGGCGGTCGAAACAGAATTTTTTTTATCACAGGACAAGAAATCAGCCATCGACAAGTTAACCGGCAGAAAGTTTTTTTTAAAAAAATCCCTAAGCCCCGGGGTCACAATTTCATCAAAAATCTGACTTTCGGCAATTCACTCAAAAATGGTGCCAAACGGTTGCAAATGCTCCCCTGAAACGTTTGGATGTCGAAAGAGAAGTCTTTTTATGACAGGACAAGAAATCAGCCCTCGACAACTTAACCGGCAAAATTTTTTTTTTGAAAAAATCTGTAAGCCCCGGGGTCACAATTTCATCAAAAATCTGACTTTCGACAATTCACTCAAAAATGGAGCTAAACGGTTGCAAATGCTCCCCTGAAAGGTTTGGCGGTCAAAATAGAAGGCTTTTTATCACAGGACAAGAAATCAGCCCTCGACAACTTAACCGGCAGATTTTTAAAAAAAAAAAAATCCGTAAGCCCCGGGGTCACAATTTCATCCAAAATCTGATTTTCGACAATTCACTCAAAAATGGAGCTAAACGGTTGCAAATGCTCCCCTGAAAGGTTTGGCGGTCAAAACAGAAGGCTTTTTATCACAGGACAAGAAATCAGCCCTCGACAACTTAACCGGCAGAATTTTTTTTTTGAAAAAATCCATAAGCCCCGGGGTCACAATTTCATCAAAAATCTGACTTTCGGCAATTCACTCAAAAATCGTGCCAAACGGTTGCAAATGCTCCCCTGAAAGGTTTGGCGGTCGAAACAGAAAGCTTTTTTATCACAGGAAAAGAAATCAGCCGTCGACAACTTAACCGGCAGAATTTTTTTTTGAAAAAATCCCTAAGCCCCGGGGTCACAATTTCATCAAAAATCTGACTTTCGGCAATTCACTCAAAAATGGTGCCAAACGGTTGCAAATGCTCCCCTGAAACGTTTGGATGTCGAAAGAGAAGTCTTTTTATGACAGGACAAGAAATCAGCCCTCGACAACTTAACCGGCTTAAAAAATTTTTTTGAAAAAATCCGTAAGCCCCGGGGTCACAATTTCACCAAAAATCGGACTTCCGTGAATTCACTCAAAAATGGTGCCAAACGGGTGAAAATGCACGCCTGAAGGGTTTGGCGGTCGAAACAGAATTTTTTTTATCACAGGACAAGAAATCAGCCATCGACAAGTTAACCGGCAGAATTTTTTTTTTGAAAAAATCCGTAAGCCCCGGGGTCACGATTTCATCCAAAATCTGACTTTCGACAATTCACTCAAAAATGGAGCTAAACGGTTGCAAATGCTCCCCTTAAACGTTTGGATGTCGAAACAGAAGTCTTTTTATCACAGGACAAGAAATCAGCCCTCGACAACTTAACCGGCTTAAATTTTTTTTTCAAAAAATCCCTAAGCCCCGGGGTCACAATTTCATCAAAAATCTGACTTTCGGCAATTCACTAAAAAATGGTGCCAAACGGTTGCAAATGCTCCCCTGAAACGTTTGGATGTCGAAAGAGAAGTCTTTTTATGACAGGACAAGAAATCAGCCCTCGACAACTTAACCTTCAAAAAATTTTTTTTGAAAAAATCCGTAAGCCCCGGGGTCACAATTTCATCAAAAATCTGACTTTCGACAATTCACTCAAAAATGGAGCTAAACGGTTGCAAATGCTCCCCTGAAAGGTTTGGCGGTCAAAATAGAAGGCTTTTTATCACAGGACAAGAAATCAGCCCTCGACAACTTAACCGGCAGATTTTTTTTTTAAAAAAAATCCGTAAGCCCCGGGGTCACAATTTCATCCAAAATCTGATTTTCGACAATTCACTCAAAAATGGAGCTAAACGGTTGCAAATGCTCCCCTGAAAGGTTTGGCGGTCAAAACAGAAGGCTTTTTATCACAGGACAAGAAATCAGCCCTCGACAACTTAACCGGCAGAATTTTTTTTTTGAAAAAATCCGTAAGCCCCGGGGTCACAATTTCATCAAAAATCTGACTTTCGGCAATTCACTCAAAAATGGTGCCAAACGGTTGCAAATGCTCCCCTGAAACGTTTGGATGTCGAAAGAGAAGTCTTTTTATGACAGGACAAGAAATCAGCCCTCGACAACTTAACCGGCTTAAAAATTTTTTTTGAAAAAATCCGTAAGCCCCGGGGTCACAATTTCACCAAAAATCGGACTTCCGGGAATTCACTCAAAAATGGTGCCAAACGGGTGAAAATGCACGCCTGAAGGGTTTGGCGGTCGAAACAGAATTTTTTTTATCACAGGACAAGAAATCAGCCATCGACAAGTTAACCGGCAGAATTTTTTTTTTGAAAAAATCCGTAAGCCCCGGGGTCACGATTTCATCCAAAATCTGACTTTCGACAATTCACTCAAAAATGGAGCTAAACGGTTGCAAATGCTCCCCTGAAACGTTTGGATGTCGAAACAGAAGTCTTTTTATCACAGGACAAGAAATCAGCCCTCGACAACTTAACCGGCTTAAATTTTTTTTTCAAAAAATCCCTAAGCCCCGGGGTCACAATTTCATCAAAAATCTGACTTTCGGCAATTCACTCAAAAATGGTGCCAAACGGTTGCAAATGCTCCCCTGAAACGTTTGGATGTCGAAAGAGAAGTCTTTTTATGACAGGACAAGAAATCAGCCCTCGACAACTTAACCTGCAAAAAATTTTTTTTGAAAAAATCCGTAAGCCCCGGGGTCACAATTTCATCAAAAATCTGACTTTCGACAATTCACTCAAAAATGGAGCTAAACGGTTGCAAATGCTCCCCTGAAAGGTTTGGCGGTCAAAATAGAAGGCTTTTTATCACAGGACAAGAAATCAGCCCTCGACAACTTAACCGGCAGATTTTTTTTTAAAAAAAAATCCGTAAGCCCGGGGTCACAATTTCATCAAAAATCTGACTTTCGGGAATTCACTCAAAAATGGAGCCAAACGGTTGCAAATGCTCCCCTGAAAGGTTTGGCGGTCGAAACAGAAAGCTTTTTTATCACAGGAAAAGAAATCAGCCGTCGACAACTTAACCGGCAGAATTTTTTTTTTTGAAAAAATCCGTAAGCCCCGGGGTCACAATTTCATCAAAAATCTGACTTTCGGCAATTCACTCAAAAATGGTGCCAAACGGGTGAAAATGCTCCCCTGAAGGGTTTGGCGGTCGAAACAGAATTTTTTTTATCACAGGACAAGAAATCAGCCATCGACAACTTAAGCGGCAGAATTTTTTTTTTGAAAAAATCCGTAAGCCCCGGGGTCACAATTTCATCCAAAATCTGATTTTCGACAATTCACTCAAAAATGGAGCTAAACGGTTGCAAATGCTCCCCTGAAAGGTTTGGCGGTCAAAACAGAAGGCTTTTTATCACAGGACAAGAAATCAGCAATCGACAACTTAACCGGCAGATTTTTTTTTTTTGAAAAAATCCGTAAGCCCCGGGGTCACAATTTCATCCAAAATCTGACTTTCGGCAATTCACTCAAAAATGGTGCCAAACGGTTGCAAATGCTCCCCTGAAACGTTTGGATGTCGAAAGAGAAGTCTTTTTATGACAGGACAAGAAATCAGCCCTCGACAACTTAACCGGCTTAAAATATTTTTTTGAAAAAATACGTAAGCCCCGGGGTCACAATTTCATCAAAAATCGGACTTCCGGGAATTCACTCAAAAATGGTGCCAAACGGGTGAAAATGCTCTCCTGAAGGGTTTGGCGGTCGAAACAGAATTTTTTTTATCACAGGACAAGAAATCAGCCATCGACAAGTTAACCGGCAGAATTTTTTTTAAAAAAAAATCCGTAAGCCCCAGGGTCACAATTTCATCCAAAATCTGATTTTCGACAATTCACTCAAAAATGGAGCTAAACGGTTGCAAATGCTCCCCTGAAAGGTTTGGCGGTCAAAACAGAAGGCTTTTTATCACAGGACAAGAAATCAGCAATCGACAACTTAACCGGCAGAATTTTTTTTTCAAAAAATCCCTAAGCCCCGGGGTCACAATTTCATCAAAAATCTGACTTTCGTCAATTCACTCAAAAATGGTGCCAAACGGTTGCAAATGCTCCCCTGAAAGGTTTGGCTGTCGAAACAGAAAGCTTTTTTATCACAGGACAAGAAATCAGCCCTCGACAACTTAACCTGCAAAAATTTTTTTTTGAAAAAATCCCTAAGCCCCGGGGTCACAATTTCATCAAAAATCTGACTTTCGGCAATTCACTCAAAAATGGTGCCAAACGGTTGCAAATGCTCCCCTGAAACGTTTGGATGTCGAAAGAGAAGTCTTTTTATGACAGGACAAGAAATCAGCCCTCGACAACTTAACCTGCAAAAATTTTTTTTTGAAAAAATCCGTAAGCCCCGGGGTCACAATTTCATCAAAAATCTGACTTTCGACAATTCACTCAAAAATGGAGCTAAACGGTTGCAAATGCTCCCCTGAAAGGTTTGGCGGTCAAAATAGAAGGCTTTTTATCACAGGACAAGAAATCAGCCCTCGACAACTTAACCGGCAGATTTAAAAAAAAAAAAAATCCGTAAGCCCCGGGGTCACAATTTCATCAAAAATCGGACTTTCGGGAATTCACTCAAAAATGGAGCCAAACGGTTGCAAATGCTCCCCTGAAAGTTTTGGCGGTCAAAACAGAAAGCTTTTTTATCACAGGAAAAGAAATCAGCCGTCGACAACTTAACCGGCAGAATTTTTTTTTTTTGAAAAAATCCGTAAGCCCCGGGGTCACAATTTCATCAAAAATCTGACTTTCGGCAATTCACTCAAAAATGGTGCCAAACGGGTGAAAATGCTCCCCTGAAGGGTTTGGCGGTCGAAACAGAATTTTTTTTATCACAGGACAAGAAATCAGCCATCGACAACTTAAGCGGCAGAATTTTTTTTTTGAAAAAATCCGTAAGCCCCGGGGTCACAATTTCATCAAAAATCTGACTTTCGACAATTCACTCAAAAATGGAGCTAAACAGTTGCAAATGCTCCCCTGAAAGGTTTGGCGGTCAAAACAGAAGGCTTTTTATCACAGGACAAGAAATCAGCCGTCGACAAGTTAACCGGCAGAATTTTTTTTTTGAAAAAATCCCTAAGCCCCGGGGTCACAATTTCATCAAAAATCTGACTTTCGGCAATTCACTCAAAAATGGTGCCAAACGGTTGCAAATGCTCCCCTGAAACGTTTGGATGTCGAAAGAGAAGTCTTTTTATGACAGGACAAGAAATCAGCCCTCGACAACTTAACCGGCTTAAAATATTTTTTTGAAAAAATACGTAAGCCCCGGGGTCACAATTTCATCAAAAATCGGACTTCCGGGAATTCACTCAAAAATGGTGCCAAACGGGTGAAAATGCTCTCCTGAAGGGTTTGGCGGTCGAAACAGAATTTTTTTTATCACAGGACAAGAAATCAGCCATCGACAAGTTAACCGGCAGAATTTTTTTTAAAAAAAAATCCGTAAGCCCCGGGGTCACAATTTCATCCAAAATCTGATTTTCGACAATTCACTCAAAAATGGAGCTAAACGGTTGCAAATGCTCCCCTGAAAGGTTTGGCGGTCAAAACAGAAGGCTTTTTATCACAGGACAAGAAATCAGCAATCGACAACTTAACTGGCAGAATTTTTTTTTCAAAAAATCCCTAAGCCCCGGGGTCACAATTTCATCAAAAATCTGAGTTTCGGCAATTCACTCAAAAATGGTGCCAAACGGTTGCAAATGCTCCCCTGAAAGGTTTGGCGGTCGAAACAGAAAGCTTTTTTATCACAGGAAAAGAAATCAGCCGTCGACAAGTTAACCGGCAGAAATTTTTTTTTGAAAAAATCCCTAAGCCCCGGGGTCACAATTTCATCAAAAATCTGACTTTCGGCAATTCACTCAAAAATGGTGCCAAACGGTTGCAAATGCTCCCCTGAAACGTTTGGATGTCGAAAGAGAAGTCTTTTTATGACAGGACAAGAAATCAGCCCTCGACAACTTAACCGGCTTAAAATTTTTTTTTGAAAAAATCCGTAAGCCCCGGGGTCACAATTTCATCAAAAATCGGACTTCCGGGAATTCACTCAAAAATGGTGCCAAACGGGTGAAAATGCTCTCCTGAAGGGTTTGGCGGTCGAAACAGAATTTTTTTATCACAGGACAAGAAATCAGCCATCGACAAGTTAACCGGCAGAATTTTTTTTTTGAAAAAATCCGTAAGCCCCGGGGTCACGATTTCATCCAAAATCTGACTTTCGACAATTCACTCAAAAATGGAGCTAAACGGTTGCAAATGCTCCCCTGAAACGTTTGGATGTCGAAACAGAAGTCTTTCTATCACAGGACAAAAAATCAGCCCTCGACAACTTAACCGGCTTAAATTTTTTTTTCAAAAAATCCCTAAGCCCCGGGGTCACAATTTCATCAAAAATCTGACTTTCGGCAATTCACTAAAAAATGGTGCCAAACGGTTGCAAATGCTCCCCTGAAACGTTTGGATGTCGAAAGAGAAGTCTCTTTATGACAGGACAAGAAATCAGCCCTCGACAACTTAACCTGCAAAAATTTTTTTTTGAAAAAATCCGTAAGCCCCGGGGTCACAATTTCATCAAAAATCTGACTTTCGACAATTCACTCTAAAATGGAGCTAAACGGTTGCAAATGCTCCCTTGAAACGTTTGGCGGTCAAAACAGAAGGCTTTTTATCACAGGACAAGAAATCAGCCCTCGACAACTTAACCGGCAGAATTTTTTTTTTGAAAAAATCCGTAAGCCCCGGGGTCACAATTTCATCAAAAATCTGACTTTCGGCAATTCATTCAAAAATGGTGCCAAACGGGTGCAAATGCTCCCCTGAAAGGTTTGGCGGTCGAAACAGAAAGCTTTTTTATCACAGGACAAGAAATCAGCCATCGACAACTTAACCGGTAGAATTTTTTTTTTGAAAAAATCCGTAAGCCCCGGGGTCACAATTTCATCCAAAATCTGACTTTCGACAATTCACTCAAAAATGGAGCTAAACGGTTGCAAATGCTCCCCTGAAAGGTTTGGCGGTCAAAACAGAAGGCTTTTTATCACAGGACAATAAATCAGCCCTCGACAACTTAACCGGCAGAATTTTTTTTTTGAAAAAATCCGAAAGCCCCGGGGTCACAATTTCATCAAAAATCTGATTTTTGGCAATGCACTGAAAAATGGTGCCAAACGGGTGAAAATGCTCCCCTGAAGGGTTTGGCGGTCGAAACAGAAGGCTTTTTATCACAGGACAAGAAATCAGCCCTCGACAACTTAACCGGCAGATTTTTTTTTTTGAAAAAATCCGTAAGCCCCGGGGTCACAATTTCATCCAAAATCTGATTTTCGACAATTCACTCAAAAATGGAGCTAAACGGTTGCAAATGCTCCCCTGAAAGGTTTGGCGGTCAAAACAGAAGGCTTTTTATCACAGGACAAGAAATCAGCTCTCGACAACTTAACCGGCAGATTTAAAAAAAAAAAAAATCCGTAAGCCCCGGGGTCACAATTTCATCAAAAATCTGACTTTCGGCAATTCACTCAAAAATGGTGCCAAACGGGTGAAAATGCTCCCCTGAAGGGTTTGGCGGTCGAAACAGAATTTTTTTTATCACAGGACAAGAAATCAGCCCTCGACAACTTAACCGGCAGATTTTTTTTTTTGAAAAAATCCGTAAGCCCCGGGGTCACAATTTCATCCAAAATCTGATTTTCGACAATTCACTCAAAAATGGAGCTAAACGGTTGCAAATGCTCCCCTGAAAGGTTTGGCGGTCAAAACAGAAGGCTTTTTATCACAGGACAAGAAATCAGCCGTCGACAAGTTAACCGGCAGAAATTTTTTTTTGAAAAAATCCCTAAGCCCCGGGGTCACAATTTCATCAAAAATCTGACTTTCGGCAATTCACTCAAAAATGGTGCCAAACGGGTGAAAATGCTCCCCTGAAGGGTTTGGCGGTCGAAAGAGAAAGCTTTTTTATCACAGGAAAAGAAATCAGCCGTCGACAAGTTAACCGGCAGAAATTTTTTTTTGAAAAAATCCCTAAGCCATGGGGTCACAATTTCATCAAAAATCTGACTTTCGGCAATTCACTCAAAAATGGTGCCAAACGGTTGCAAATGCTCCCCTGAAACGTTTGGATGTCGAAACGGAAGTCTTTTTATCACAGGAGAAGAAATCAGCCCTCGACAACTTAAGCGGCTTAAATTTTTTTTTTGAAAAAATCCGTAAGCCCCGGGGTCACGATTTCATCCAAAATCTGACTTTCGACAATTCACTCAAAAATGGAGCTAAACGGTTGCAAATGCTCCCCTGAAACGTTTGGATGTCGAAACAGAAGTCTTTTTATGACAGGACAAGAAATCAGCCCTCGACAACTTAACCTGCAAAAATTTTTTTTTCAAAAAATCCCTAAGCCCCGGGGTCACAATTTCATCAAAAATCTGACTTTCGACAATTCACTCAAAAATGGAGCTAAACGGTTGCAAATGCTCCCTTGAAAGGTTTGGCGGTCAAAATAGAAGGCTTTTTATCACAGGACAAGAAATCAGCCCTCGACAACTTAACCGGCAGATTTTTTTAAAAAAAAAAATCCGTAAGCCCCGGGGTCACGATTTCATCCAAAATCTGACTTTCGACAATTCACTCAAAAATGGAGCTAAACGGTTGCAAATGCTCCCCTGAAACGTTTGGATGTCGAAACAGAAGTCTTTTTATCACAGGACAAGAAATCAGCCCTCGACAACTTAACCGGCTTAAATTTTTTTTTGAAAAAATCCGTAAGCCCCGGGGTCACAATTTCATCAAAAATCGGACTTTCGGGAATTCACTCAAAAATGATGCCAAACGGGTGCAAATGCTCCCCTGAAAGGTTTGGCGGTCGAAACAGAAGTTTTTTTATTACAGGACAAGAAATCAGCCATCGACAACTTAACAGGCAGCATTTTTTTTTTGAAAAAATCCGTAAGCCCCGGGGTCACAATTTCATCAAAAATCTGACTTTCGACAATTCACTCAAAAATGGAGCTAAACGGTTGCAAATGCTCCCCTGAAACGTTTGGCGGTCAAAACAGAAGGCTTTTTATCACAGGACAAGAAATCAGCCCTCGACAACTTAACCGGCAGAATTTTTTTTTTGAAAAAATCCGTAAGCCCCGGGGTCACAATTTCATCAAAAATCTGACTTTCGGCAATTCATTCAAAAATGGTGCCAAACGGGTGCAAATGCTCCCCTGAAAGGTTTGGCGGTCGAAACAGAAAGCTTTTTTATCACAGGACAAGAAATCAGCCATCGACAACTTAACCGGCAGAATTTTTTTTTTGAAAAAATCCGTAAGCCCCGGGGTCACAATTTCATCAAAAATCTGACTTTCGACAATTCACTCAAAAATGGAGCTAAACGGTTGCAAATGCTCCCATGAAAGGTTTGGCGGTCAAAACAGAAGGCTTTTTATCACAGGACAAGAAATCAGCCCTCGACAACTTAACCGGCAGAATTTTTTTAAAAAAAAAATCCGTAAGCCCCGGGGTCACAATTTCATCAAAAATCTGACTTTCGGCAATTCACTCAAAAATGGTGCCAAACGGTTGCAAATGCTCCCCTGAAACGTTTGGATGTCGAAACGGAAGTCTTTTTATCACAGGAGAAGAAATCAGCCCTCGACAACTTAAGCGGCTTAAATTTTTTTTTTGAAAAAATCCGTAAGCCCCGGGGTCACAATTTCATCCAAAATCTGACTTTCGACAATTCACTCAAAAATGGAGCTAAACGGTTGCAAATGCTCCCCTGAAAGGTTTGGCGGTCAAAACAGAAGGCTTTTTATCACAGGACAAGAAATCAGCCCTCGACAACTTAACCGGCAGAATTTTTTTTTTTTGAAAAAATCCGTTAGCCCCGGGGTCACAATTTCATCAAAAATCTGATTTTTGGCAATTCACTCAAAAATGGTGCCAAACGGGTGAAAATGCTCCCCTGAAGGGTTTGGCGGTCAAAACAGAATTTTTTTTATCACAGGACAAGAAATCAGCCATCGACAAGTTAACCGGGAGAAATTTTTTTTTGAAAAAATCCCTAAGCCCCGGGGTCACGATTTCATCAAAAATCTGACTTTCGGCAATTCACTCAAAAATGGTGCCAAACGGTTGCAAATGCTCCCCTGAAACGTTTGGATGTCGAAACAGAAGTCTTTTTATCACAGGACAAGAAATGAGCCCTCGACAACTTAACCGGCTTAAATTTTTTTTTTGAAAAAATCCGTAAGCCCCGGGGTCACAATTTCATCAAAAATCGGACTTCCGGGAATTCACTCAAAAATGGAGCTAAACGGTTGCAAATGCTCCCCTGAAAGGTTTGGCGGTCAAAATAGAAGGCTTTTTATCACAGGACAAGAAATCAGCCCTCGACAACTTAACCGGCAGAATTTTTTTAAAAAAAAATCCGTAAGCCCCGGGGTCACAATTTCATCAAAAATCTGACTTTCGGCAATTCACTCAAAAATGGTGCCAAACGGGTGAAAATGCTCCCCTGAAACGTTTGGATGTCGAAAGAGAAGTCTTTTTATGACAGGACAAGAAATCAGCCCTCGACAACTTAACCGGCTTAAAATATTTTTTTGAAAAAATACGTAAGCCCCGGGGTCACAATTTCATCAAAAATCGGACTTCCGGGAATTCACTCAAAAATGGTGCCAAACGGGTGAAAATGCTCTCCTGAAGGGTTTGGCGGTCGAAACAGAATTTTTTTTATCACAGGACAAGAAATCAGCCATCGACAAGTTAACCGGCAGAATTTTTTTTAAAAAAAAATCCGTAAGCCCCGGGGTCACAATTTCATCCAAAATCTGATTTTCGACAATTCACTCAAAAATGGAGCTAAACGGTTGCAAATGCTCCCCTGAAAGGTTTGGCGGTCAAAACAGAAGGCTTTTTATCACAGGACAAGAAATCAGCAATCGACAACTTAACCGGCAGAATTTTTTTTTCAAAAAATCCCTAAGCCCCGGGGTCACAATTTCATCAAAAATCTGACTTTCGTCAATTCACTCAAAAATGGTGCCAAACGGTTGCAAATGCTCCCCTGAAAGGTTTGGCGGTCGAAACAGAAAGCTTTTTTATCACAGGACAAGAAATCAGCCCTCGACAACTTAACCTGCAAAAATTTTTTTTTGAAAAAATCCCTAAGCCCCGGGGTCACAATTTCATCAAAAATCTGACTTTCGGCAATTCACTCAAAAATGGTGCCAAACGGTTGCAAATGCTCCCCTGAAACGTTTGGAGGTCGAAAGAGAAGTCTTTTTATGACAGGACAAGAAATCAGCCCTCGACAACTTAACCTGCAAAAATTTTTTTTTGAAAAAATCCGTAAGCCCCGGGGTCACAATTTCATCAAAAATCTGACTTTCGACAATTCACTCAAAAATGGAGCTAAACGGTTGCAAATGCTCCCCTGAAAGGTTTGGCGGTCAAAATAGAAGGCTTTTTATCACAGGACAAGAAATCAGCCCTCGACAACTTAACCGGCAGATTTTTAAAAAAAAAAAAATCCGTAAGCCCCGGGGTCACAATTTCATCAAAAATCGGACTTTCGGGAATTCACTCAAAAATGGAGCCAAACGGTTGCAAATGCTCCCCTGAAAGGTTTGGCGGTCGAAACAGAAAGCTTTTTTATCACAGGAAAAGAAATCAGCCGTCGACAACTTAACCGGCAGAATTTTTTTTTTTTGAAAAAATCCGTAAGCCCCGGGGTCACAATTTCATCAAAAATCTGACTTTCGGCAATTCACTCAAAAATGGTGCCAAACGGGTGAAAATGCTCCCCTGAAGGGTTTGGCGGTCGAAACAGAATTTTTTTTATCACAGGACAAGAAATCAGCCATCGACAACTTAAGCGGCAGAAATTTTTTTTTGAAAAAATCCGTAAGCCCCGGGGTCACAATTTCATAAAAAATCTGATTTTCGACAATTCACTCAAAAATGGAGCTAAACGGTTGCAAATGCTCCCCTGAAAGGTTTGGCGGTCAAAACAGAAGGCTTTTTATCACAGGACAAGAAATCAGCCGTCGACAAGTTAACCGGCAGAATTTTTTTTTTGAAAAAATCCCTAAGCCCCGGGGTCACAATTTCATCAAAAATCTGACTTTCGGCAATTCACTCAAAAATGGTGCCAAACGGTTGCAAATGCTCCCCTGAAACGTTTGGATGTCGAAAGAGAAGTCTTTTTATGACAGGACAAGAAATCAGCCCTCGACAACTTAACCGGCTTAAAATATTTTTTTGAAAAAATACGTAAGCCCCGGGGTCACAATTTCATCAAAAATCGGACTTCCGGGAATTCACTCAAAAATGGTGCCAAACGGGTGAAAATGCTCTCCTGAAGGGTTTGGCGGTCGAAACAGAATTTTTTTTATCACAGGACAAGAAATCAGCCATCGACAAGTTAACCGGCAGAATTTTTTTTAAAAAAAAATCCGTAAGCCCCGGGGTCACAATTTCATCCAAAATCTGATTTTCGACAATTCACTCAAAAATGTAGCTAAACGGCTGCAAATGCTCCCCTGAAAGGTTTGGCGGTCAAAACAGAAGGCTTTTTATCACAGGACAAGAAATCAGCAATCGACAACTTAACTGGCAGAATTTTTTTTTCAAAAAATCCCTAAGCCCCGGGGTCACAATTTCATCAAAAATCTGACTTTCGGCAATTCACTCAAAAATGGTGCCAAACGGTTGCAAATGCTCCCCTGAAAAGTTTGGCGGTCGAAACAGAAAGCTTTTTTATCACAGGAAAAGAAATCAGCCGTCGACAAGTTAACCGGCAGAAATTTTTTTTTGAAAAAATCCCTAAGCCCCGGGGTCACAATTTCATCAAAAATCTGACTTTCGGCAATTCACTCAAAAATGGTGCCAAACGGTTGCAAATGCTCCCCTGAAACGTTTGGATGTCGAAAGAGAAGTCTTTTTATGACAGGACAAGAAATCAGCCCTCGACAACTTAACCGGCTTAAAAATTTTTTTTGAAAAAATCCGTAAGCCCCGGGGTCACAATTTCATCAAAAATCGGACTTCCGGGAATTCACTCAAAAATGGTGCCAAACGGGTGAAAATGCTCTCCTGAAGGGTTTGGCGGTCGAAACAGAATTTTTTTTATCACAGGACAAGAAATCAGCCATCGACAAGTTAACCGGCAGAATTTTTTTTTTGAAAAAATCCGTAAGCCCCGGGGTCACAATTTCATCAAAAATCTGACTTTCGACAATTCACTCAAAAATGGAGCTAAACGGTTGCAAATGCTCCCCTGAAAGGTTTGGCGGTCGAAACAGAAGGCTTTTTATCACAGGACAAGAAATCAGCCCTCGACAACTTAACCGGCAGATTTTTTTTTTTGAAAAAATCCGTAAGCCCCGGGGTCACAATTTCATCCAAAATCTGATTTTCGACAATTCACTCAAAAATGGAGCTAAACGGTTGCAAATGCTCCCCTGAAAGGTTTGGCGGTCAAAACAGAAGGCTTTTTATCACAGGACAAGAAATCAGCCGTCGACAAGTTAACCGGCAGAATTTTTTTTTTGAAAAAATCCCTAAGCCCCGGGGTCACAATTTCATCAAAAATCTGACTTTCGGCAATTCACTCAAAAATGGAGCTAAACAGTTGCAAATGCTCCCCTGAAAGGTTTGGCGGTCAAAACAGAAGGCTTTTTATCACAGGACAAGAAATCAGCCCTCGACAACTTAACCGGCAGATTTTTTTTTTTTGAAAAAATCCGTAAGCCCCGGGGTCACAATTTCATCCAAAATCTGATTTTCGACAATTCACTCAAAAATGGAGCTAAACGGTTGCAAATGCTCCCCTGAAAGGTTTGGCGGTCAAAACAGAAGGCTTTTTATCACAGGACAAGAAATCAGCCGTCGACAAGTTAACCGGCAGAATTTTTTTTTTGAAAAAATCCCTAAGCCCCGGGGTCACAATTTCATCAAAAATCTGACTTTCGGCAATTCACTCAAAAATGGTGCCAAACGGTTGCAAATGCTCCCCTGAAACGTTTGGATGTCGAAAGAGAAGTCTTTTTATGACAGGACAAGAAATCAGCCCTCGACAACTTAACCGGCTTAAAATATTTTTTTGAAAAAATACGTAAGCCCCGGGGTCACAATTTCATCCAAAATCTGATTTTCGACAATTCACTCAAAAATGGAGCTAAACGGTTGCAAATGCTCCCCTGAAAGGTTTGGCGGTCAAAACAGAAGGCTTTTTATCACAGGACAAGAAATCAGCCGTCGACAAGTTAACCGGCAGAATTTTTTTTTTGAAAAAATCCCTAAGCCCCGGGGTCACAATTTCATCAAAAATCTGACTTTCGGCAATTCACTCAAAAATGGAGCTAAACAGTTGCAAATGCTCCCCTGAAAGGTTTGGCGGTCAAAACAGAAGGCTTTTTATCACAGGACAAGAAATCAGCCCTCGACAACTTAACCGGCAGATTTTTTTTTTTTGAAAAAATCCGTAAGCCCCGGGGTCACAATTTCATCCAAAATCTGATTTTCGACAATTCACTCAAAAATGGAGCTAAACGGTTGCAAATGCTCCCCTGAAAGGTTTGGCGGTCAAAACAGAAGGCTTTTTATCACAGGACAAGAAATCAGCCGTCGACAAGTTAACCGGCAGAATTTTTTTTTTGAAAAAATCCCTAAGCCCCGGGGTCACAATTTCATCAAAAATCTGACTTTCGGCAATTCACTCAAAAATGGTGCCAAACGGTTGCAAATGCTCCCCTGAAACGTTTGGATGTCGAAAGAGAAGTCTTTTTATGACAGGACAAGAAATCAGCCCTCGACAACTTAACCGGCTTAAAATATTTTTTTGAAAAAATACGTAAGCCCCGGGGTCACAATTTCATCAAAAATCAGACTTCCGAGAATTCACTCAAAAATGGTGCCAAACGGGTGAAAATGCTCTCCTGAAGGGTTTGGCGGTCGAAACAGAATTTTTTTTATCACAGGACAAGAAATCAGCCACCGACAAGTTAACCGGCAGAATTTTTTTTTAAAAAAATCCGTAAGCCCCGGGGTCACAATTTCATCCAAAATCTGATTTTCGACAATTCACTCAAAAATGGAGCTAAACGGTTGCAAATGCTCCCCTGAAAGGTTTGGCGTTCAAAACAGAAGGCTTTTTATCACAGGACAAGAAATCAGCAATCGACAACTTAACTGGCAGAATTTTTTTTTCAAAAAATCCCTAAGCCCCGGGGTCACCATTTCATCAAAAATCTGACTTTCGGCAATTCACTCAAAAATGGTGCCAAACGGTTGCAAATGCTCCCCTGAAAAGTTTGGCGGTCGAAACAGAAAGCTTTTTTATCACAGGAAAAGAAATCAGCCGTCGACAAGTTAACCGGCAGAAATTTTTTTTTGAAAAAATCCCTAAGCCCCGGGGTCACAATTTCATCAAAAATCTGACTTTCGGCAATTCACTCAAAAATGGTGCCAAACGGTTGCAAATGCTCCCCTGAAACGTTTGGATGTCGAAAGAGAAGTCTTTTTATGACAGGACAAGAAATCAGCCCTCGACAACTTAACCGGCTTAAAAATTTTTTTTGAAAAAATCCCTAAGCCCCGGGGTCACAATTTCATCAAAAATCGGACTTCCGGGAATTCACTCAAAAATGGTGCCAAACGGGTGAAAATGCTCTCCTGAAGGGTTTGGCGGTCGAAACAGAATTTTTTTTATCACAGGACAAGAAATCAGCCATCGACAAGTTAACCGGCAGAATTTTTTTTTTGAAAAAATCCGTAAGCCCCGGGGTCACGATTTCATCCAAAATCTGACTTTCGACAATTCACTCAAAAATGGAGCTAAACGGTTGCAAATGCTCCCCTGAAACGTTTGGATGTCGAAACAGAAGTTTTTTTATTACAGGACAAGAAATCAGCCCTCGACAACTTGACCGGCTTAAATTTTTTTTTCAAAAAATCCCTAAGCCCCGGGGTCACAATTTCATCAAAAATCTGACTTTCGGCAATTCACTAAAAAATGGTGCCAAACGGTTGCAAATGCTCCCCTGAAACGTTTGGATGTCGAAAGAGAAGTCTCTTTATGACAGGACAAGAAATCAGCCCTCGACAACTTAACCTGCAAAATTTTTTTTTTGAAAAAATCCGTAAGCCCCGGGGTCACAATTTCATCAAAAATCTGACTTTCGACAATTCACTCTAAAATGGAGCTAAACGGTTGCAAATGCTCCCTTGAAACGTTTGGCGGTCAAAACAGAAGGCTTTTTATCACAGGACAAGAAATCAGCCCTCGACAACTTAACCGGCAGAATTTTTTTTTTGAAAAAATCCGTAAGCCCCGGGGTCACAATTTCATCAAAAATCTGACTTTCGGCAATTCATTCAAAAATGGTGCCAAACGGGTGCAAATGCTCCCCTGAAAGGTTTGGCGGTCGAAACAGAAAGCTTTTTTATCACAGGACAAGAAATCAGCCATCGACAACTTAACCGGCAGAATTTTTTTTTTGAAAAAATCCGTAAGCCCCGGGGTCACAATTTCATCCAAAATCTGACTTTCGACAATTCACTCAAAAATGGAGCTAAACGGTTGCAAATGCTCCCCTGAAAGGTTTGGCGGTCAAAACAGAAGGCTTTTTATCACAGGACAATAAATCAGCCCTCGACAACTTAACCGGCAGAATTTTTTTTTGGAAAAAATCCGTAAGCCCCGGGGTCACAATTTCATCAAAAATCTGATTTTTGGCAATGCACTGAAAAATGGTGCCAAACGGGTGAAAATGCTCCCCTGAAGGGTTTGGCGGTCAAAACAGAAGGCTTTTTATCACAGGACAAGAAATCAGCCGTCGACAACTTAACCGGCAGAATTTTTTTTTTGAAAAAATCCGTAAGCCCCGGGGTCACAATTTCATCAAAAATCTGACTTTCGGCAATTCACTCAAAAATGGAGCTAAACGGTTGCAAATGCTCCCCTGAAAGGTTTGGCGGTCAAAATAGAAGGCTTTTTATCACAGGACAAGAAATCAGCCCTCGACAACTTAACCGGCAGATTTAAAAAAAAAAAAAATCCGTAAGCCCCGGGGTCACAATTTCATCAAAAATCTGACTTTCGGCAATTCACTCAAAAATGGTGCCAAACGGGTGAAAATGCTCCCCTGAAGGGTTTGGCGGTCGAAACAGAATTTTTTTTATCACAGGACAAGAAATCAGCCCTCGACAACTTAACCGGCAGATTTTTTTTTTTGAAAAAATCCGTAAGCCCCGGGGTCACAATTTCATCCAAAATCTGATTTTCGACAATTCACTCAAAAATGGAGCTAAACGGTTGCAAATGCTCCCCTGAAAGGTTTGGCGGTCAAAACAGAAGGCTTTTTATCAAAGGACAAGAAATCAGCCGTCGACAAGTTAACCGGCAGAAATTTTTTTTTGAAAAAATCCCTAAGCCCCGGGGTCACAATTTCATCAAAAATCGGACTTTCGGCAATTCACTCAAAAATGGTGCCAAACGGGTGAAAATGCTCCCCTGAAACGTTTGGATGTCGAAAGAGAAGTCTTTTTATGACAGGACAAGAAATCAGCCCTCGACAACTTAACCGGCTTAAAATATTTTTTTGAAAAAATCCGTAAGCCCCGGGGTCACAATTTCATCAAAAATCGGACTTCCGGGAATTCACTCAAAAATGGTGCCAAACGGGTGAAAATGCTCTTCTGAAGGGTTTGGCGGTCGAAACAGAATTTTTTTTATCACAGGACAAGAAATCAGCCATCGACAAGTTAACCGGCAGAATTTTTTTTTAAAAAAAATCCGTAAGCCCCGGGGTCACAATTTCATCCAAAATCTGATTTTCGACAATTCACTCAAAAATGGAGCTAAACGGTTGCAAATGCTCCCCTGAAAGGTTTGGCGGTCAAAACAGAAGGCTTTTTATCACAGGACAAGAAATCAGCAATCGACAACTTAACTGGCAGAATTTTTTTTTCAAAAAATCCCTAAGCCCCGGGGTCACAATTTCATCAAAAATCTGACTTTCGGCAATTCACTCAAAAATGGTGCCAAACGGTTGCAAATGCTCCCCTGAAAGGTTTGGCGGTCGAAACAGAAAGCTTTTTTATCACAGGAAAAGAAATCAGCCGTCGACAAGTTAACCGGCAGAAATTTTTTTTTGAAAAAATCCCTAAGCCCCGGGGTCACAATTTCATCAAAAATCTGACTTTCGGCAATTCACTCAAAAATGGTGCCAAACGGTTGCAAATGCTCCCCTGAAACGTTTGGATGTCGAAAGAGAAGTCTTTTTATGACAGGACAAGAAATCAGCCCTCGACAACTTAACCGGCTTAAAAATTTTTTTTGAAAAAATCCGTAAGCCCCGGGGTCACAATTTCATCAAAAATGTGACTTTCGGCAATTCACTCAAAAATGGTGCCAAACGGTTGCAAATGCTCCCCTGAAACGTTTGGATGTCGAAACGGAAGTCTTTTTATCACAGGAGAAGAAATCAGCCCTCGACAACTTAAGCGGCTTAAATTTTTTTTTTGAAAAAATACGTAAGCCCCGGGGTCACGATTTCATCCAAAATCTGACTTTCGACAATTCACTCAAAAATGGAGCTAAACGGTTGCAAATGCTCCCCTGAAACGTTTGGATGTCGAAACAGAAGTCTTTTTATCACAGGACAAGAAATCAGCCCTCGACAACTTAACCGGACCTAAATTTTTTTTTCAAAAAATCCCTAAGCCCCGGGGTCACAATTTCATCAAAAATCTGACTTTCGGCAATTCACTAAAAAATGGTGCCAAACGGTTGCAAATGCTCCCCTGAAACGTTTGGATGTCGAAAGAGAAGTCTTTTTATGACAGGACAAGAAATCAGCCCTCGACAACTTAACCTGCAAAAAATTTTTTTTGAAAAAATCCGTAAGCCCCGGGGTCACAATTTCATCAAAAATCTGACTTTCGACAATTCACTCAAAAATGGAGCTAAACGGTTGCAAATGCTCCCCTGAAACGTTTGGCGGTCAAAACAGAAGGCTTTTTATCACAGGACAAGAAATCAGCCCTCGACAACTTAACCGGCAGAATTTTTTTTTTGAAAAAATCCGTAAGCCCCGGGGTCACAATTTCATCAAAAATCTGACTTTCGGCAATTCATTCAAAAATGGTGCCAAACGGGTGCAAATGCTCCCCTGAAAGGTTTGGCGGTCGAAACAGAAAGCTTTTTTATCACAGGACAAGAAATCAGCCATCGACAACTTAACCGGCAGAATTTTTTTTTTGAAAAAATCCGTAAGCCCCGGGGTCACAATTTCATCAAAAATCTGACTTTCGACAATTCACTCAAAAATGGAGCTAAACGGTTGCAAATGCTCCCCTGAATGGTTTGGCGGTCAAAACAGAAGGCTTTTTATCACAGGACAAGAAATCAGCCCTCGACAACTTAACCGGCAGAATTTTTTTAAAAAAAAAATCCGTAAGCCCCGGGGTCACAATTTCATCAAAAATCTGACTTTCGGCAATTCACTCAAAAATGGTGCCAAACGGTTGCAAATGCTCCCTGAAACGTTTGGATGTCGAAACGGAAGTCTTTTTATCACAGGAGAAGAAATCAGCCCTCGACAACTTAAGCGGCTTAAATTTTTTTTTTGAAAAAATCCGTAAGCCCCGGGGTCACAATTTCATCCAAAATCTGACTTTCGACAATTCACTCAAAAATGGAGCTAAACGGTTGCAAATGCTCCCCTGAAAGGTTTGGCGGTCAAAACAGAAGGCTTTTTATCACAGGACAAGAAATCAGCCCTCGACAACTTAACCGGCAGAATTTTTTTTTTTTTGAAAAAATCCGTAAGCCCCGGGGTCACAATTTCATCAAAAATCTGATTTTTGGCAATTCACTCAAAAATGGTGCCAAACGGGTGAAAATGCTCCCCTGAAGGGTTTGGCGGTCAAAACAGAATTTTTTTTATCACAGGACAAGAAATCAGCCATCGACAAGTTAACCGGGAGAAATTTTTTTTTGAAAAAATCCCTAAGCCCCGGGGTCACGATTTCATCAAAAATCTGACTTTCGGCAATTCAATCAAAAATGGTGCCAAACGGTTGCAAATGCTTCCCTGAAACGTTTGGATGTCGAAACAGAAGTCTTTTTATCACAGGACAAGAAATGAGCCCTCGACAACTTAACCGGCTTAAATTTTTTTTTTGAAAAAATCCGTAAGCCCCGGGGTCACAATTTCATCAAAAATCGGACTTCCGGGAATTCACTCAAAAATGGAGCTAAACGGTTGCAAATGCTCCCCTGAAAGGTTTGGCGGTCAAAATAGAAGGCTTTTTATCACAGGACAAGAAATCAGCCCTCGACAACTTAACCGGCAGAATTTTTTTTTAAAAAAATCCGTAAGCCCCGGGGTCACAATTTCATCAAAAATCTGACTTTCGGCAATTCACTCAAAAATGGTGCCAAACGGGTGAAAATGCTCCCCTGAAGGGTTTGGCGGTCGAAAGAGAAAGCTTTTTTATCACAGGACAAGAAATCAGCCATCCACAACTTAACCGGCAGAATTTTTTTTTTGAAAAAATCCGTAAGCCCCGGGGTCACAATTTCATCCAAAATCTGACTTTCGACAATTCACTTAAAAATGTGAGCTAAACGGTTGCAAATGCTCCCCTGAAAGGTTTGGTGGTCAAAACAGAAGGCTTTTTATCACAGGACGAGAAATCAGCCCTCGACAACTTAACCGGCAGAAATTTTTTTTTTGAAAAAATCCGTAAGCCCCGGGGTCACAATTTCATCAAAAATCTGACTTTCGGGAATTCACTCAAAAATGGTGCCAAACGGGTGAAAATGCTCCCCTGAAGGGTTTGGCGGTCGAAACAGATTTTTTTTTATTACAGGACAAGAAATCAGCCATCGACAAGTTAACCGGCAGAAATTTTTTTTTAAAAAAATCCCTAAGCCCCGGGGTCACAATTTCATCAAAAATCTGACTTTCGGCAATTCACTCAAAATAGGTGCCAAACGGTTGCAAATGCTCCCCTGAAACGTTTGGATGTCGAAAGAGAAGTCTTTTTATGACAGGACAAGAAATCAGCCCTCGACAACTTAACCGGCAGAATTTTTTTTTTGAAAAAATCCGTAAGCCCCGGGGTCACAATTTCATCAAAAATCTGATTTTTGGCAATTCACTCAAAAATGGTGCCAAACGGGTGAAAATGCTCCCCTGAAGGGTTTGGCGGTCAAAACAGAAGGCTTTTTATCACAGGACAAGAAATCAGCCGTCGACAACTTAACCGGCAGAATTTTTTTTTTGAAAAAATCCCTAAGCCCCGGGGTCACAATTTCATCAAAAATCTGACTTTCGGCAATTCACTCAAAAATGGAGCTAAACGGTTGCAAATGCTCCCCTGAAAGGTTTGGCGGTCAAAACAGAAGGCTTTTTATCACAGGACAAGAAATCAGCCCTCGACAACTTAACCGGCAGAATTTTTTTTTAAAAAAAATCCGTAAGCCCGGGGTCACAATTTCATCAAAAATCTGACTTTCGGAAATTCACTCAAAAATGGTGCCAAACGGTTGCAAATGCTCCCCTGAAAGATTTGGCGGTCGAAACAGAAAGCTTTTTTATCACAGGAAAAGAAATCAGCCGTTGACAACTTAACCGGCAGAATTTTTTTTTTTGAAAACATCCCTAAGCCCCGGGGTCACAATTTCATCAAAAATCTGACTTTTGGCAATTCACTCAAAAATGGTGCCAAACGGTTGCAAATGCTCCCCTGAAACGTTTGGATGTCGAAACGGAAGTCTTTTTATCACAGGAGAAGAAATCAGCCCTCGACAACTTAAGCGGCTTAAAATTTTTTTTTGAAAAAATCCGTAAGCCCCGGGGTCACAATTTCATCCAAAATCTGACTTTCGACAATTCACTCAAAAATGGAGCTAAACGGTTGCAAATGCTCCCCTGAAAGGTTTGGCGGTCAAAACAGAAGGCTTTTTATCACAGGACAAGAAATCAGCCCTCGACAACTTAACCGGCAGAATTTTTTTTTTTGAAAAAATCCGTAAGCCCCGGGGTCACAATTTCATCAAAAATCTGATTTTTGGCAATTCACTCAAAAATGGTGCCAAACGGGTGAAAATGCTCCCCTGAAGGGTTTGGCGGTCAAAACAGAATTTTTTTTATCACAGGACAAGAAATCAGCCATCGACAAGTTAACCGGGAGAAATATTTTTTTGAAAAAATCCCTAAGCCCCGGGGTCACGATTTCATCAAAAATCTGACTTTCGGCAATTCACTCAAAAATGGTGCCAAACGGTTGCAAATGCTCCCCTGAAACGTTTGGATGTCGAAACAGAAGTCTTTTTATCACAGGACAAGAAATCAGCCCTCGACAACTTAACCGGCTTAAATTTTTTTTTTGAAAAAATCCGTAAGCCCCGGGGTCACAATTTCATCAAAAATCGGACTTCCGGGAATTCACTCAAAAATGGAGCTAAACGGTTGCAAATGCTCCCCTGAAAGGTTTGGCGGTCAAAATAGAAGGCTTTTTATCACAGGACAAGAAATCAGCCCTCGACAACTTAACCGGCAGAATTTTTTTTTGAAAAAATCCGTAAGCCCCGGGGTCACAATTTCATCAAAAATCGGACTTTCGGCAATTCACTCAAAAATGGTGCCAAACGGGTGAAAATGCTCCCCTGAAGGGTTTGGCGGTCGAAAGAGAACGCTTTTTTATCACAGGACAAGAAATCAGCCATCGACAACTTAACCGGCAGAATTTTTTTTTTGAAAAAATCCGTAAGCCCCGGGGTCACAATTTCATCCAAAATCGGACTTCCGGGAATTCACTCAAAAATGGAGCTAAACGGTTGCAAATGCTCCCCTGAAAGGTTTGGTGGTCAAAACAGAAGGCTTTTTATCACAGGACGAGAAATCAGCCCTCGACAACTTAACCGGCAGAAATTTTTTTTTTGAAAATATCCGTAAGCCCCGGGGTCACAATTTCATCAAAAATCTGACTTTCGGGAATTCACTCAAAAATGGTGCCAAACGGGTGAAAATGCTCCCCTGAAGGGTTTGGCGGTCGAAACAGATTTTTTTTTATCACAGGACAAGAAATCAGCCCTCGACAACTTAACCGGCAAAAATTTTTTTTTGAAAAAATCCGTAAGCCCCGGGGTCACAATTTCATCAAAAATCTGACTTTCGACAATTCACTCAAAAATGGAGCTAAACGGTTGCAAATGCTCCCCTGAAAGGTTTGGCGGTCAAAATAGAAGGCTTTTTATCACAGGACAAGAAATCAGCCCTCGACAACTTAACCGGCAGAATTTTTTTTAAAAAAAAATCCGTAAGCCCCGGGGTCACAATTTCATCAAAAATCGGACTTTCGGGAATTCACTCAAAAATGGAGCCAAACGGTTGCAAATGCTCCCCTGAAAGGTTTGGCGGTCGAAACAGAAAGCTTTTTTCTCACAGGAAAAGAAATCAGCCGTCAACAACTTAACCGGCAGAATTTTTTTTTTTGAAAAAATCCGTAAGCCCCGGGGTCACAATTTCATCAAAAATCTGACTTTCGGCAATTCACTCAAAAATGGTGCCAAACGGGTGAAAATGCTCCCCTGAAGGGTTTGGCGGTCGAAACAGAATTTTTTTTATCACAGGACAAGAAATCAGCCATCGACAACTTAAGCGGCAGAAATTTTTTTTTGAAAAAATCCGTAAGCCCCGGGGTCACAATTTCATCAAAAATCTGACTTTCGACAATTCACTCAAAAATGGAGCTAAACAGTTACAAATGCTCCCCTGAAAGGTTTGGCGGTCAAAACAGAAGGCTTTTTATCACAGGACAAGAAATCAGCCCTCGACAACTTAACCGGCAGAATTTTTTTTTTGAAAAAATCCGTAAGCCCCGGGGTCACAATTTCATCCAAAATCTGACTTTCGACAATTCACTCAAAAATGGAGCTAAACGGTTGCAAATGCTCCCCTGAAAGGTTTGGCGGTCAAAACAGAAGGCTTTTTATCACAGGACAAGAAATCAGCCCTCGACAACTTAACCGGGAGAAATTTTTTTTTGAAAAAATCCGTAAGCCCCGGGGTCACAATTTCATCAAAAATCTGACTTTCGGCAATTCACTCAAAAATGGTGCCAAACGGGTGCAAATGATCCCCTGAGGGGTTTGACGGTCGAAACAGAAGGCTTTTTATCACAGTACAAGAAATCAGCCCTCGACAACTTAACCGGCAGAATTTTTTTTAAAAAAAAATCCGTAAGCCCCGGGGTCACAATTTCATCAAAAATCGGACTTTCGGGAATTCACTCAAAAATGGAGCCAAACGGTTGCAAATGCTCCCCTGAAAGGTTTGGCGGTCGAAACAGAAAGCTTTTTTATCACAGGAAAAGAAATCAGCCGTCAACAACTTAACCGGCAGAATTTTTTTTTTTGAAAAAATCCGTAAGCCCCGGGGTCACAATTTCATCAAAAATCTGACTTTCGGCAATTCACTCAAAAATGGTGCCAAACGGGTGAAAATGCTCCCCTGAAGGGTTTGGCGGTCGAAACAGAATTTTTTTTATCACAGGACAAGAAATCAGCCCTCGACAACTTAAGCGGCAGAAATTTTTTTTTGAAAAAATCCGTAAGCCCCGGGGTCACAATTTCATCAAAAATCTGACTTTCGGCAATTCACTCAAAAATGGTGCCAAACGGTTGCAAATGCTCCCCTGAAACGTTTGGATGTCGAAAGAGAAGTCTTTTTATGACAAGACAAGAAATCAGCCCTCGACAACTTAACCGGCTTAAAAATTTTTTTTGAAAAAATCCGTAAGCCCCGGGGTCACAATTTCATCAAAAATCGGACTTCCGGGAATTCACTCAAAAATGGTGCCAAACGGGTGAAAATGCTCTCCTGAAGGGTTTGGCGGTCGAAACAGAAGTTTTTTTATCACAGGACAAGAAATCAGCCATCGACAAGTTAACCGGCAGAATTTTTTTTTTGAAAAAATCCGTAAGCCCCGGGGTCACGATTTCATCCAAAATCGGACTTTCGGGAATTCACTCAAAAAGGATGCCAAACGGGTGCAAATGCTCCCCTGAAAGGTTTGGCGGTCGAAACAGAAGTTTTTTTATTACAGGACAAGAAATCAGCCATCGACAACTTAACAGGCAGAATTTTTTTTTTGAAAAAATCCGTAAGCCCCGGGGTCACAATTTCATCCAAAATCTGACTTTCGACAATTCACTCAAAAATGGAGCTAAACGGTTGCAAATGCTCCCCTGAAAGGTTTGGCGGTCAAAACAGAAGGCTTTTTATCACAGGACAAGAAATCAGCCCTCGACAACTTAACCGGCAGAATTTTTTTTAAAAAAAAATCCGTAAGCCCCGGGTTCACAATTTCATCAAAAATCTGACTTTCGGCAATTCACTCAAAAATGGAGCTAAACGGTTGCAAATGCTCCCCTGAAAGGTTTGGCGGTCAAAACAGAAGGCTTTTTATCACAGGACAAGAAATCAGCCCTCGACAACTTAACCGGCAGAATTTTTTTTTTGAAAAAATCCGTAAGCCCCGGGGTCACAATTTCATCAAAAATCTGATTTTTGGCAATTCACTCAAAAATGGTGCCAAACGGGTGAAAATGCTCCCCTGAAGGGTTTGGCGGTCAAAACAGAAGGCTTTTTATCACAGGACAAGAAATCAGCCCTCGACAACTTAACCGGCAGAAATTTTTTTTTGAAAAAATCCCTAAGCCCCGGGGTCACGATTTCATCAAAAATCTGACTTTCGGCAATTCACTCAAAAATGGTGCCAAACGGGTGAAAATGCTCCCCTGAAGGGTTTGGCGGTCAAAATAGAAGGCTTTTTATCACAGGACAAGAAATCAGCCCTCGACAACTTAACCGGCAGAATTTTTTTTTGAAAAAATCCGTAAGCCCCGGGGTCACAATTTCATCAAAAATCTGACTTTCGGCAATTCACTCAAAAATGGTGCCAAACGGTTGCAAATGCTCCCCTGAAAGGTTTGGCGGTCGAAACAGTAAGCTTTTTTATCACAGGAAAAGAAATCAGCCGTCGACAACTTAACCGGCAGAATTTTTTTTTTTGAAAAAATCCCTAAGCCCCGGGGTCACAATTTCATCAAAAATCGGACTTTCGGCAATTCACTCAAAAATGATGCCAAACGGGTGCAAATGCTCCCCTGAAAGGTTTGGCGGTCGAAACAGAAGTTTTTTTATCACAGGACAAGAAATCAGCCATCGACAACTTAACAGGCAGAATTTTTTTTTAAAAAAAATCCGTAAGCCCCGGGGTCACAATTTCATCAAAAATCTGACTTTCGACAATTCACTCAAAAATGGAGCTAAACGGTTGCAAATGCTCCCCTGAAAGGTTTGGCGGTCAAAACAGAAGTCTTTTTATCACAGGACAAGAAATCAGCCCTCGACAACTTAACCGGCAGAATTTTTTTTTTGAAAAAATCCGTAAGCCCCGGGGTCACAATTTCATCAAAAATCTGACTTTCGGCAATTCATTCAAAAATGGTGCCAAACGGGTGCAAATGCTCCCCTGAAAGGTTTGGCGGTCGAAACAGAAAGCTTTTTTATCACAGGACAAGAAATCAGCCATCGACAACTTAACCGGCAGAATTTTTTTTAAAAAAAAATTCGTAAGCCCCGGGGTCACAATTTCATCCAAAATCTGACTTTCGACAATTCACTCAAAAATGGAGCTAAACGGTTGCAAATGCTCCCCTGAAAGGTTTGGCGGTCAAAACAGAAGGCTTTTTATCACAGGACAAGAAATCAGCCCTCGACAACTTAACCGGCATAATTTTTTTTTTGAAAAAATCCGTAAGCCCCGGGGTCACAATTTCATCAAAAATCTGACTTTTGGCAGTTCACTCAAAAATGGTGCCAAACGGGTGAAAATGCTCCCCTGAAGGGTTTGGCGGTCAAAACAGAAGGCTTTTTATCACAGGACAAGAAATCAGCCCTCGACAACTTAACCGCCATAATTTTTTTTTTGAAAAAATCCGTAAGCCCCGGGGTCACAATTTCATCCAAAATCTGACTTTCGACAATTCACTCAAAAATGGAGCTAAACGGTTGCAAATGCTCCCCTGAAAGGTTTGGCGGTCAAAACAGAAGGCTTTTTATCACAGGACAAGAAATCAGCCCTCGACAACTTAACCGGGAGAAATTTTTTTTTGAAAAAATCCGTAAGCCCCGGGGTCACAATTTCATCAAAAATCTGACTTTCGGCAATTCACTCAAAAATGGTGCCAAACGGTTGCAAATGCTCCCCTGAAACGTTTGGATGTCGAAACGGAAGTCTTTTTATCACAGGAGAAGAAATCAGCCGTCGACAAGTTAACCGGCAGAATTTTTTTTTTGAAAAAATCCGTAAGCCCCGGGGTCACAATTTCATCAAAAATCTGACTTTCGGCAATTCACTCAAAAATGGTGCCAAACGGTTGCAAATGCTCCCCTGAAACGTTTGGATGTCGAAAGAGAAGTCTTTTTATGACAAGACAAGAAATCAGCCCTCGACAACTTAACCGGCTTAAAAAATTTTTTTGAAAAAATCCGTAAGCCCCGGGGTCACAATTTCATCAAAAATCGGACTTCCGGGAATTCACTCAAAAATGGTGCCAAACGGGTGAAAATGCTCTCCTGAAGGGTTTGGCGGTCGAAACAGAATTTTTTTTATCACAGGACAAGAAATCAGCCATCGACAAGTTAACCGGCAGAATTTTTTTTTTGAAAAACTCCGTAAGCCCCGGGGTCACGATTTCATCCAAAATCGGACTTCCGGGAATTCACTCAAAAAGGATGCCAAACGGGTGCAAATGCTCCCCTGAAAGGTTTGGCGGTCGAAACAGAAGTTTTTTTATTACAGGACAAGAAATCAGCCATCGACAACTTAACAGGCAGAATTTTTTTTTTGAAAAAATCCGTAAGCCCCGGGGTCACAATTTCATCCAAAATCTGACTTTCGACAATTCACTCAAAAATGGAGCTAAACGGTTGCAAATGCTCCCCTGAAACGTTTGGCGGTCAAAACAGAAGGCTTTTTATCACAGGACAAGAAATCAGCCCTCGACAACTTAACCGGCAGAATTTTTTTTTTGAAAAAATCCGTAAGCCCCGGGGTCACAATTTCATCCAAAATCTGACTTTCGACAATTCACTCAAAAATGGAGCTAAACGGTTGCAAATGCTCCCCTGAAAGGTTTGGCGGTCGAAACAGAAAGCTTTTTTATCACAGGACAAGAAATCAGCCATCGACAACTTAACCGGCAGAATTTTTTTTTTGAAAAAATCCGTAAGCCCCGGGGTCACAATTTCATCCAAAATCTGACTTTCGACAATTCACTCAAAAATGGAGCTAAACGGTTGCAAATGCTCCCCTGAAAGGTTTGGCGGTCAAAACAGAAGGCTTTTTATCACAGGACAAGAAATCAGCCCTCGACAACTTAACCGGCAGAATTTTTTTTTTGAAAAAATCCGTAAGCCCCGGGGTCACAATTTCATCAAAAATCTGATTTTTGGCAATTCACTCAAAAATGGTGCCAAACGGGTGAAAATGCTCCCCTGAAGGGTTTGGCGGTCAAAACAGAAGGCTTTTTATCACAGGACAAGAAATCAGCCCTCGACAACTTAACCGGCAGAAATTTTTTTTTGAAAAAATCCCTAAGGCCCGGGGTCACGATTTCATCAAAAATCTGACTTTCGGCAATTCACTCAAAAATGGAGCTAAACGGTTGCAGATGCTCCCCTGAAAGGTTTGGCGGTCGAAACAGAATTTTTTTTATCACAGGACAAGAAATCAGCCATCGACAAGTTAACCGGGAGAAATTTTTTTTTGAAAAAATCCGTAAGCCCCCGGGTCACAATTTCATCAAAAATCTGACTTTCGGCAATTCACTCAAAAATGGAGCTAAACGGTTGCAAATGCTCCCCTGAAAGGTTTGGCGGTCAAAACAGAAGGCTTTTTATCACAGGACAAGAAATCAGCCCTCGACAACTTAACCGGCAGAATTTTTTTTTTAAAAAAATCCGTAAGCCCCAGGTTCACAATTTCATCAAAAATCTGACTTTCGGCAATTCACTCAAAAATGGAGCTAAACGGTTGCAAATGCTCCCCTGAAAGGTTTGGCGGTCAAAACAGAAGGCTTTTTATCACAGGACAAGAAATCAGCCCTCGACAACTTAACCGGCAGAATTTTTTTTTTGAAAAAATCCGTAAGCCCCGGGGTCACAATTTCATCAAAAATCTGATTTTTGGCAATTCACTCAAAAATGGTGCCAAACGGGTGAAAATGCTCCCCTGAAGGGTTTGGCGGTCAAAACAGAAGGCTTTTTATCACAGGACAAGAAATCAGCCCTCGACAACTTAACCGGCAGAAATTTTTTTTTGAAAAAATCCCTAAGCCCCGGGGTCACGATTTCATCAAAAATCTGACTTTCGGCAATTCACTCAAAAATGGAGCTAAACGGTTGCAAATGCTCCCCTGAAAGGTTTGGCGGTCAAAATAGAAGGCTTTTTATCACAGGACAAGAAATCAGCCCTCGACAACTTAACCGGCAGAATTTTTTTTTGAAAAAATCCGTAAGCCCCGGGGTCACAATTTCATCAAAAATCTGACTTTCGGCAATTCACTCAAAAATGGTGCCAAACGGTTGCAAATGCTCCCCTGAAACGTTTGGATGTCGAAAGAGAAGTCTTTTTATGACAAGACAAGAAATCAGCCCTCGACAACTTAACCGGCTTAAAAAAATTTTTTGAAAAAATCCGTAAGCCCCGGGGTCACAATTTCATCAAAAATCGGACTTCCGGGAATTCACTCAAAAATGGTGCCAAACGGGTGAAAATGCTCTCCTGAAGGGTTTGGCGGTCGAAACAGAATTTTTTTTATCACAGGACAAGAAATCAGCCATCGACAAGTTAACCGGCAGAATTTTTTTTTTGAAAAAATCCGTAAGCCCCGGGGTCACGATTTCATCCAAAATCGGACTTTCGGGAATTCACTCAAAAAGGATGCCAAACGGGTGCAAATGCTCCCCTGAAAGGTTTGGCGGTCGAAACAGAAGTTTTTTTATTACAGGACAAGAAATCAGCCATCGACAACTTAACAGGCAGAATTTTTTTTTTGAAAAAATCCGTAAGCCCCGGGGTCACAATTTCATCCAAAATCTGACTTTCGACAATTCACTCAAAAATGGAGCTAAACGGTTGCAAATGCTCCCCTGAAACGTTTGGCGGTCAAAACAGAAGGCTTTTTATCACAGGACAAGAAATCAGCCCTCGACAACTTAACCGGCAGAATTTTTTTTTTGAAAAAATCCGTAAGCCCCGGGGTCACAATTTCATCCAAAATCTGACTTTCGACAATTCACTCAAAAATGGAGCTAAACGGTTGCAAATGCTCCCCTGAAAGGTTTGGCGGTCGAAACAGAAAGCTTTTTTATCACAGGACAAGAAATCAGCCATCGACAACTTAACCGGCAGAATTTTTTTTTTGAAAAAATCCGTAAGCCCCGGGGTCACAATTTCATCCAAAATCTGACTTTCGACAATTCACTCAAAAATGGAGCTAAACGGTTGCAAATGCTCCCCTGAAAGGTTTGGCGGTCAAAACAGAAGGCTTTTTATCACAGGACAAGAAATCAGCCCTCGACAACTTAACCGGCAGAATTTTTTTTTTGAAAAAATCCGTAAGCCCCGGGGTCACAATTTCATCAAAAATCTGATTTTTGGCAATTCACTCAAAAATGGTGCCAAACGGGTGAAAATGCTCCCCTGAAGGGTTTGGCGGTCAAAACGGAAGGCTTTTTATCACAGGACAAGAAATCAGCCCTCGACAACTTAACCGGCAGAATTTTTTTTTTGAAAAAATCCCTAAGGCCCGGGGTCACGATTTCATCAAAAATCTGACTTTCGGCAATTCACTCAAAAATGGAGCTAAACGGTTGCAAATGCTCCCCTGAAAGGTTTGGCGGTCAAAACAGAAGGCTTTTTATCACAGGACAAGAAATCAGCCCTCGACAACTTAACCGGCAGAAATTTTTTTAAAAAAAAATCCGTAAGCCCCGGGTTCACAATTTCATCAAAAATCTGACTTTCGGCAATTCACTCAAAAATGGAGCTAAACGGTTGCAAATGCTCCCCTGAAAGGTTTGGCGGTCAAAACAGAAGGCTTTTTATCACAGGACAATAAATCAGCCTTCGACAACTTAACCGGCAGAATTTTTTTTTTGAAAAAATCCGTAAGCCCCGGGGTCACAATTTCATCAAAAATCTGATTTTTGGCAATTCACTCAAAAATGGTGCCAAACGGGTGAAAATGCTCCCCTGAAGGGTTTGGCGGTCAAAACAGAAGGCTTTTTATCACAGGACAAGAAATCAGCCCTCGACAACTTAACCGGCAGAAATTTTTTTTTGAAAAAATCCCTAAGCCCCGGGGTCACGATTTCATCAAAAATCTGACTTTCGGCAATTCACTCAAAAATGGAGCTAAACGGTTGCAAATGCTCCCCTGAAAGGTTTGGCGGTCAAAATAGAAGGCTTTTTATCACAGGACAAGAAATCAGCCCTCGACAACTTAACCGGCAGAATTTTTTTTTGAAAAAATCCGTAAGCCCCGGGGTCACAATTTCATCAAAAATCTGACTTTCGGCAATTCACTCAAAAATGTTGCCAAACGGTTGCAAATGCTCCCCTGAAAGGTTTGGCGGTCGAAACAGTAAGCTTTTTTATCACAGGAAAAGAAATCAGCCGTCGACAACTTAACCGGCAGAATTTTTTTTTTTGAAAAAATCCCTAAGCCCCGGGGTCACAATTTCATCAAAAATCGGACTTTCGGCAATTCACTCAAAAATGATGCCAAACGGGTGCAAATGCTCTCCTGAAAGGTTTGGCGGTCGAAACAGAAGTTTTTTTATCACAGGACAAGAAATCAGCCATCGACAACTTAACAGGCAGAATTTTTTTTTAAAAAAAATCCGTAAGCCCCGGGGTCACAATTTCATCAAAAATCTGACTTTCGACAATTCACTCAAAAATGGAGCTAAACGGTTGCAAATGCTCCCCTGAAAGGTTTGGCGGTCAAAACAGAAGTCTTTTTATCACAGGACAAGAAATCAGCCCTCGACAACTTAACCGGCAGAATTTTTTTTTTGAAAAAATCCGTAAGCCCCGGGGTCACAATTTCATCAAAAATCTGACTTTCGGCAATTCATTCAAAAATGGTGCCAAACGGGTGCAAATGCTCCCCTGAAAGGTTTGGCGGTCGAAACAGAAAGCTTTTTTATCACAGGACAAGAAATCAGCCATCGACAACTTAACCGGCAGAATTTTTTTTTAAAAAAAAATTTGTAAGCCCCGGGGTCACAATTTCATCCAAAATCTGACTTTCGACAATTCACTCAAAAATGGAGCTAAACGGTTGCAAATGCTCCCCTGAAAGGTTTGGCGGTCAAAACAGAAGGCTTTTTAGAATCATAGAATCATAGAATCATAGAATCATAGAGTTGGAAGAGACCACAAGGGCCATCGAGTCCAACCCCCTGCCAAGCAGGAAACACCATCAGAGCACTCCTGACATATGGTTGTCAAGCCTCTGCTTAAAGACCTCCAAAGAAGGAGACTCCACCACACTCCATGGCAGCAAATTCCACTGTCGAACAGCTCTTACTGTCAGGAAGTTCTTCCTAATGTTTAGGTGGAATCTTCTTTCTTGTAGTTTGGATCCATTGCTCCGTGTCCGCTTCTCTGGAGCAGCAGAAAACAACCTTTCTCCCTCCTCTATGTGACATCCTTTTATATATTTGAACATGGCTATCATATCACCCCTTAACCTCCTCTTCTCCAGGCTAAACATGCCCAGCTCCCTTAGCCGTTCCTCATAAGGCATCGTTTCCAGGCCTTTGACCATTTTGGTTGCCCTCCTCTGGACACGTTCCAGTTTGTCAGTGTCCTTCTTGAACTGTGGTGCCCAGAACTGGACACAGTACTCCAGGTGAGGTCTGACCAGAGCAGAATACAGTGGCACTATTACTTCCCTTGATCTAGATGCTATACTCCTATTGATGCAGCCCAGAATTGCATTGGCTTTTTTAGCTGCCGCGTCACACTGTTGGCTCATGTCAAGTTTGTGGTCAACCAAGACTCCTAGATCCTTTTCACATGTACTGCTCTCAAGCCAGGTGTCACCCATCTTGTATTTGTGCCTCTCATTTTTTTTGCCCAAGTGCAATACTTTACATTTCTCCCTGTTAAAATTCATCTTGTTTGTTTTGGCCCAGTTCTCTAATCTGTCAAGGTCGTTTTGAAGTGTGATCCTGTCCTCTGGGGTGTTAGCCACCCCTCCCAGTTTGGTGTCATCTGCAAATTTGATCAGGATGCCCTTGAGTCCATCATCCAAGTCGTTGATAAAGATGTTGAATAAGACAGGGCCCAAGACAGAACCCTGTGGCACCCCACTAGTCACTCTTCTCCAGGATGAAGAGGAACCATTGATGAGCACCCTTTGGGTTCGGTCAGTCAGCCAGTTACAAATCCACTGAGTGGTAGCATAGTCAAGACCGCATTTTACCAGCTTCTTTACAAGAATATCATGGGGCACCTTGTCAAATGCCTTGCTGAAATCAAGGTAGGCTACATCCACTGCGTTCCCTTCATCTACCAGGCTTGTAATTCTGTCAAAAAACGAAATCAGGTTCGTCTGACATGACTTATTTTTCAGAAATCCATGCTGACTATTGGTGATCACAGCATTCCTTTCTAGGTGCTCACAGACTGTTTGCTTAATGATCTGCTCCAGAATCTTCCCTGGTATTGATGTCAGACTGACTGGGCGGTAATTATTTGGGTCCTCTCTTTTCCCCTTTTTGAAAATAGGGACAACATTTGCCCTCCTCCAGTCTGCCGGGACTTCGCCTGTTCTCCAGGAATTCTCAAAGATGACTGCCAGTGGTTCTGAAATCACATCTGCCAGTTCTTTTAATACTCTTGGATGCAGTTCATCTGGCCCTGGAGACTTGAATACATCTAGACTAGCCAAGTATTCTTGTACTATCTCCTTAGTTATTCTGGGCTGTGTTTCCTCTGCTGAATCATTTGCTCCAAATTCTTCAGGTCGGGCATTGTTTTCTTTATCGGAGAAGACTGAGGCAAAGAAGGCATTGAGGAGTTCGGCCCTTTCTGTGTCCCCTGTTTGCATTTCACCATCTTCTCCTCTGAGTGACCCCACTGTTTCTTTGTTCTTCCTTTTGCTACGAACATACCCATAAAAGCCTTTTTTGTTGCTTTTAACCTCTCTAGCAAGCCTGAGTTCATTCTGTGCTTTAGCTTTTCTGACTTTGTGTCTACACGTGCTGGCTATTTGTTTGAATTCCTCTTTGGTGGTTTCCCCCCTTTTCCATTTTTTGTACACATCCTTTTTAAATCTTAACTCAGTTAAAAGTTCTTTAGATAGCCACCCTGGCTTCTTTAGGTACCTTCCATGTTTCCGTCTCATTGGTATTGCCTGAAGTTGTGCTTTTACTATCTCCCTCTTAACAAACTCCCAACCATCATGAACTCCCTTTCCTTTTAGTATTACTGTCCATGGGATCTCACCCAGCATTTCCCTAAGTTTTATGAAGTCGGCTTTCTTAAAGTCGAGAAATTGTGTCCTAGTATGCTTGGCTGCTCCTTTCCGCTGTATAGTAAACTTCAGAAGAGCATGATCACTCGCGCCTAATGATCCTTCCACTTCTACCCCACTAACCAGGTCATCAACATTGGTTAGGACCAGATCTAAAATGGCTGTTCCTCTTGTTGCTTCTCCCACTTTCTGGACAATGAAGTTGTCTGCAAGGCCAGTGAGGAATCTGTTTGACCTTATGCTCTTGGCTGAGTTTGACATCCAACAAATATCCGGGTAATTGAAGTCCCCCATTACTACTATCTCCCTTCCTTTTGCATGCTTGGCCATCTGTTCCAGGAAGGCATCATCTATGTCCTCCGTTTGGCTTGGGGATCTATAGTAAACTCCCACAATGAGGTCACTGTTATTCTTCTCTCCCTTAATTTTGACCCAAATGCTCTCACTTTGGCTTTGAGGTTCTAAATCTTGGATCTCTTCACAGGTATACACATCCCTGACATATAACGCCACTCCTCCTCCTTTCTTGTCTGGTCTGTTTCTCTGAAATAGATTGTATCCCTCCATTATTACATTCCAATCGTGGGACTTATCCCACCAGGTTTCAGTGATTCCTATTATGTCATATTTAGTTTGCTGCACCAAGAGCTCAAGCTCATCTTGTTTATTTCCCATGCTTTGCGCATTAGTGTACAGACATTGAAGTCCATTAATCATTCCCCCGTGTCTCTTATTTAAGGATTTTTTCCTCCCACCACTAGGTCTGCGTGCTGTTTGCTCCATTCGGTCTATGACATTTGGATGATCATCTTCATCAATTGATAGACTCCTACCTTCAGGACCACTGTCTCCCTCCCCCACATTAGTCAGTTTAAAGCCCTCCTGATGAGGTTTCTGAGATTTTTTGCAAAAACATTCCTCCCAACCGTTGTGAGGTGCAGCCCATCGCTTGCCAGAAGTCCATCTTCAAGAAACTGCATTCCGTGATCTAAGAATCCAAACCGTTCCTGTTTACACCATTTGCGAAGCCAGTTGTTCACTTCCACTATTTTTCCCTCTCTCCCTGGGCCACGTCGTTCAACTGGGAGGACAGATGAGATGACAATTTGTGCATTTAATTGCTTCAATTTCCTGCCCAGAGCCTCGTAATCTCTTTTGATCTTCTGGAGGCTATTGCTTGCAGTGTCATTGGTTCCCACATGAACCAAGAGGAAGGGGTATTTGTCAGTGGGTTTTATGATTCCTTGCAGTCGTTCAGTTACATCTTGGATCTTAGCCCCGGGGAGACAGCACACTTCCTGAGACATCTTGTCAGGCCCACAGATAACTGCTTCTGTTCCCCTCAGTAGGGAATCCCCTATCACCACTACACGCCTCCTCTTAGGTCTGGTCGGGGTTCTTCCGTGAGCTGTCCGTTCCAAGGTCGCCTGCACATTCCCTGAGGGCTGACTTTGCTGCTCGTCTTCATATACCTGATCGACTGTAATGAGGGACAGATCCTCAAATGGAGTCTGCTCTTCGTCTTCCATGCTAGGGGAGAGGACCTCAAAGCGATTGTGTATTTCTAAACAATCAGAGCGAACCCTGGGCCTCCTACTTCTTTGAGTCACGTTTCTCCATATATCTGGCTCCTGTGTTGGTGAACTAGCCTCCTTCTCAGGGGAGTCCCCTGTCTCCTCCTTGGTGGAGACGGTGTGCTCTGTTGCTTCCAAGAAGAGCTCCAACTCTCTAATTCTTTGGAGCGTAGCTACACGTTCCTCCAGTTGCTGGACTTTGTCTTTTAAGAGGGCAATCAACATGCAATTGCTGCAGGTAAAGCTGCCTGCAACCTTTGGCAAGATGGCAAACATTGCGCAGGAACCACAGGCGACTGCAGCTGTTCCCTCACCCTCCATCTTGAGAACGTGTCGTTGGGGCTGACTACAGCGGTCCTCCATCATAAAAAGCGTGAAGACAGGACAAATAAATCCCCCCCAAAAAAACCTAGGTCTCTCGCAACAAACGTTTAAGACAAGCTCCCCTAAATCTAAAAGATGGATCAAACTGCGCGCGCCGCTAGGCGCGCGCCGCTGCCCTACAAGCTCTGATAAGCTCCTCCCACAGCTAATCACCTACTTCAACAGAAGCCCTGCCCCCTCTGACCTTTGCACAGGGAGAGCAGCTAATCAGCCACAAGAAACACACACACAAGAAAACCCTTTTTGCTCCTTCTTCAGCCGCTGCCCTACAAGCTCTGATAAGCTCCTCCCACAGCTAATCACCTACTTCAACAGAAGCCCTGCCCCCTCTGACCTTTGCACAGGGAGAGCAGCTAATCAGCCACAAGAAACACACACACAAGAAAACCCTTTTTGCTCCTTCTTCAGCCGCTGCCCTACAAGCTCTGATAAGCTCCTCCCACAGCTAATCACCTACTTCAACAGAAGCCCTGCCCCCTCTGACCTTTGCACAGGGAGAGCAGCTAATCAGCCACAAGAAACACACACACAAGAAAACCCTTTTTGCTCCTTCTTCAGCCGCTGCCCTACAAGCTCTGATAAGCTCCTCCCACAGCTAATCACCTACTTCAACAGAAGCCCTGCCCCCTCTGACCTTTGCACAGGGAGAGCAGCTAATCAGCCACAAGAAACACACACACAAGAAAACCCTTTTTGCTCCTTCTTCAGCCGCTGCCCTACAAGCTCTGATAAGCTCCTCCCACAGCTAATCACCTACTTCAACAGAAGCCCTGCCCCCTCTGACCTTTGCACAGGGAGAGCAGCTAATCAGCCACAAGAAACACACACACAAGAAAACCCTTTTTGCTCCTTCTTCAGCCGCTGCCCTACAAGCTCTGATAAGCTCCTCCCACAGCTAATCACCTACTTCAACAGAAGCCCTGCCCCCTCTGACCTTTGCACAGGGAGAGCAGCTAATCAGCCACAAGAAACACACACACAAGAAAACCCTTTTTGCTCCTTCTTCAGCCGCTGCCCTACAAGCTCTGATAAGCTCCTCCCACAGCTAATCACCTACTTCAACAGAAGCCCTGCCCCCTCTGACCTTTGCACAGGGAGAGCAGCTAATCAGCCACAAGAAACACACACACAAGAAAACCCTTTTTGCTCCTTCTTCAGCCGCTGCCCTACAAGCTCTGATAAGCTCCTCCCACAGCTAATCA